>NC_092225.1:97569423-97576923 GCF_036320965.1 Panulirus ornatus
GAGAGGTGGCAACGCCGCCCGCACAAGTCAACGGCCGCTCAGAAACGCGCCGACATCACAGAAAATGGGAATAAAAATTCCAACTATAACCCTCGGACTTTTACCCGGTCACAGAAAACGATGACATCCTGTTTAAAAAAAAAAAAAGAAAAAAGGAAAAAAAAGGAAAAAAAAAAAAGGCCTCTTGTACACGATTTACACAGTCGTTCGGCAATACATCATGCTTTTATTCACACAATTTTCATTGACACATAACGTTTGTCCTCCGCCAACAAACTGACAGAATAGGAACACACACACACACACACACACACACACACACGCTCACCGTAAACTTTTTAAAACTTACATACTCCCTCAGACCAGCTTGACCAATTACACCGCCGCTCTCGCAATAAAGAAAACTACGCCCAAACTATTCTATTTATACGTGGGGATATATATATAAATATATATATATATATATATATATATATATATATATATATATATATATATATATATATATAAGGGAGCGGGTGGCTGGAAATCTTCCCCTCTCGTTTTTTTTTAATTTTCCAAAAGAAGGAACAGATAAGGGGGCCAGGTGAGGATATTCCCTCAAAGGCCCAGTCCTCTGTTCCTAACGCTACCTTGCTAATGCAGGAAATGGCGAATAGTATGAAAGAAAGAAAGAATATATATATATATATATATATATATATATATATATATATATATATATATATATATATATATATATATATATAACTATCTATCTATCTATATATCTATCTATATATATAACTATCTATCTATTTATCTACCTATTTATCTATCTATCTATCTATCTATCTATCTATCTATATATATATATATATATATATATATATATATATATATATATATACCGTACTGACTTCCCATTTCTTTTAATAAAAAGGGAATCGATAGACACACAAAGTCTACTCTGCCAACTAGGGGGGGAGGGAAAGGGGTGGTGTGTTTCGAGACGCGGCCGAGGCAGACGGTCCCGTCTCCAAGGCATGAATGAATCATAAATACTAACTCTATGGTTTATTCACATCGCAGGTCGATCAAGCGGGAGAGGAGAGAGAGGTGGGGGAAAAAGGAGGAGGAGAAAAAGGCGTAATGGAAAACAATAGTCGCTACTGCATGTATGTGTATGTGTGTGTGTGTGTGTGTGTGTGTGTGTGTGTGTGTGTGTGTATACAATGTGGACGGGTGACAGACGTCGTGTTGTGGCGACTACAGGATATGGTGAACTGTAAAAGTAAACAGTCTGGGGTCGTGTGTGTGTGTGTGTGTGTGTGTGTTTGTGTGTGTGAGAGAGAGAGAGAGAGAGAGAGAGAGAGAGAGAGAGAGAGAGAGAGAGAGAGAGAGAGAGAGAGAGAGAGAGAGAGAGAGAATCTATCGCTCTCTCCTGACTTCGTAATTTGTGGTGAATGATTTCTCTTAAGCCCGACTCGCTTGCGTACTGTCCACGCACATGCAGGCAAGCAGGCAGGCAGATCCATCAATACCACAGCGTAATGTAATATATATATATATATATATATATATATATATATATATATATATATATATATATATATATATATATATATATATTTGGACAATCACATGTTTACCAAATGGCGTCCTAGCTTCGTCTCCTCGATGTATATCAACTGACTGTTATATTTCTCTCTTGTATCTCCCCTGATGATGTGATTATTACACGAAAGTGCACTTGGGAACTTTTCGTGTTTCATTTTCCACGTGGACTCATAGGAATATATATATATATATATAAGGTTACAATACTGTATCTATTTTCTTTCAAATGAGACAATATCAATATATGTAATAAATGATGATATATATATAAAATGTGTAAGTTTAAATGAACATTTTTGTGGTAAAAGAAACGGATTCTATTTACTGATGAGGACAATCTGACAGATCACGAAGGCGAGTGAGTACACATGACACAGACACAGCAAATGTGACATCTTTTCCATTTTTCTCTCTTAAAAAAATATATCATATGGAAGTCAATGCTTGAGGGTCATGTCAAAGGCCATACCATCATCCGTAAAGGTCGTACAGTCGTGCTCAAGGGTCGTACCGTCGTCCCAAAGGGTCGTACCGTCGTGCTCAAGGGTAGTACCGTTGTGCTCAAGGGTCGCACCGTCGTCCCTAAGGCTCGTGCCGTCGTGCTCGTGTCGTACCGTCGTCCCCAAGGGCTGAACCGTTGTGCTTAACGGTTGTACGTCGTGCTCCAGGGTCGTGCCGTCGTGCTCGTGTCGTACCGTCGTCCCCAAGGGTCGAACCGTTGTGCTCAAGGGGGGTCCGGCGCATTAATGCCCCAGGAGCACCCTCTACCTTCGCCGGGGCTCGCTCACTCAGCTCTCACGAAGCCGAATAAGTCCAGTGGACAGGACCCCATGTCATAAACTGTTGTGTGTGTGTGTGTGTGTGTGTGTGTGTGTGTGTGTGTGTGTGTGTGTGTGTGAGGAAAGAACATGTCAAACGTTTGAGTAGTAAGCGTTTTAGTGTCCTCAGTATGACGGCTGCAGTGGGCATGAGGGACGGAGGGAGGGAGGGAGGGGGGCGACTGAGGCAGGCATGTCAATTCGGTGTTTGTCATGTCGTAGAGATATGGCCGAGGTCCAGGAGCTCGGACGAGGAAGTGTAACTCGTACGTGTCTGGGGGATGTGGTTTCCAGACGGGTGTATGTCGGGTAGGGAGGGACGTTTTCAAACAGGAGTTGGGTGGACGGTCGCTCTGTGCCCGTCGGGTCATTTCGGTATGTCTTCTGCTTGGGGTGGGTGGGTGGATGGATGAGGGGGGGTTTCTGCTGAAGTGTGACACAGTAGTAAGATCTTAGTTCTTATCTGGGGGTCAGTTAGTGACGAGGTGGTGGTTTCGACAGACAGGGGTCTAGTACTGCTGAAAGGAACTGAATGTCCAGCGAACACAGTGGCGTGGGACGGTATTGTGTAGATGATGTGATTGTCAGGCAACCAGCGACTGTTTCGTGGTGGGCGCCTCTTGTTTTATTTCCTTTTCCACGGGGCGGATCATCATCACACCGGTGAGGCTCGGTTTAGGGTGGAGCGGGGATGATGATGCACTGTTTGTGTTACATTATGGTGGCGTGATTTCTATCACTGTCCACTTCCAGCACCCGGCAGTGTTCTGTGGACGTTTGGTTTGTTTGCTCCTTCCGTCCTGATGTTCTGTAGGTGGACTGTGAATATCATGCCCGTGTCATGGTGATGCCAAGAGCAATTGGAGTTTTGCTGACTGGTTGCGCGATCGGTCATTCAAGGTGACGGCTGGGAGCAGGTTAGATTCGCGTCTGTCTAAGGTTAAAAGGCTTCAATACCAATGCAGACAAAGTGTTCGGGGTGAGCCACTGCTCCAGTGGTGTTATGTGGCGTTGGATGTTTGCTGTCAGCATATATGAGAGGATCTTGGTCCTCTGGTCAGCTTGAGGTAATAATGGCCGGCCATGGAGAAGGAGACTGAAATGGGTTGAAGGTAGGACTGCTCCAAGGGGGACTCCACTGTAGAGTTTAAAGAGCCGCCGAGCTCTGCCTTCGAGAGGAGGGGGTCGAGAGCACAGCAGCCGACGTGTGAAGAGGGACTCGCCGATCAATTTCCTGCTCCAAAGGAGCTCATTTTATCCCGTTCCTGCGGGGAACGCAGTGACACACACACACACACACACACACACACACACACACACACACACACACACACACACACACACACACACACACACATCACCACATTTCATGACCCGTGATCCGGTCCGGTGGACGACACCTGCTTCCTGGGCGCTGCGGGAGCCCAGCTAAAGACAGAAGGGACTCCTGGAGAAGGAAGGAAAACGTAATGCGTCTGTGTGTGTGTGTGTGTGTGTGTGTGTGTGTGTGTGTGTCAAGGCAAGTGATCACCCATGTCTACGCGTCCCGTCTACAAAGAAGGAACACAGGAAACACACGTTACTGCTACCAGCGTGAAACTCAAGCTGGCCAATGAAATCTAGCCTTGATGCTACTACTCAATAGTCATGGCCATTGAAATAAATAAATAAAAAAAATAATTACAAAAAAAATTACTACCGCCCCGAGATAACTGAAGTTGAGAGCTATACTCACAGTCTGGTGTTGGGTTGATTGATCAACTTCCTCTTCGAACCAGAGCTGAGAATTAATAAAAAGGAGGGGGTTAACCTTAGCAAGTCTGAGCCAAAAAACCAGGACATTGGTACAGGCACACTACATCACCTACCTATCACAGAACATGGGATACGGGAGGAGGAAGGGGTAGGTAAAAAGGGGGGAGGGGTTGTTTTGTTAGCTGTTTGGGTGGGTGGGTGGGTCAGTCCGTCCGTCCGTCCGTCCGTCCGTCGGTCGGTCGGTCCGTCCGTAAGACACGAGAGTCAAATTCTTTATATTTTCTTTTCTTTATTGATCAGGGTCAAGCCCTAGTCTGTGACCCCGAGCCGGGGGTAGGAGGAGGAGGAGGGTAGGGGGTCAATCGACCTCGAAGCGAACCACAAACGTAAGAGTGTGGGTCCCAGTACACGATGCACGTGCGGGATTACACAGTACACACAACCCACCCACAATCAATACGTCCCTTGATTCCAAGTTTCCAAACTCGAGAGGGGGTAAAAACTTCATCAAACACGACATGAGATTTAGAATGTGAGGACGACAATTAAGAATTTTGATTTAGTTCCTTCGCGCGGTGGACCGTGGGTCGTCCTCAGAAAACGGGATGCCCATGGCGAGCGCCGCGCCAAGAAGACGCCCAGACATGGCGAGTCTTCGTAGACACCCACGCACGCAGTCAGCCAAGGAGGGCGAGGGGCTGGCCATGCCGTAGCGATGACAAGACTGATCTAAATAACCCGTGCGAGGGTTTAAGTGCACACCACCACACCACACCTCCCCCGAAACCTGCCTCCACGGGTCGGTGACACCATGACTCCGGCGCCGATATGTTTGGCTCCCCCCCCCCCTCTTTTACAACACCGCCGCCGCGGGTACACCGCTATCAACAACCGATGCCATTCCCGTTTTCTTTCATCCTGTCGGTCCTGAGGCATTCCTACCTCAACCCTACCGAGGAATAACCATTATGATATATATATATATATATATATATATATATATATATATATATATATATATATATATATATATATATATACGATATCAGAGATACTACGGCGAGAGGTTATCTAAGAGCGAGGTGGGCTGGCGGGCGCTACTGCGGCTGAGGGAGGGAGGGACGGAGGGAGGGAGGTAGGGACGGAGGGAGGGAGGGAGGGAGAGGAGGTCGTCACCTTGGCTGGCTGGGGGTGAGAGAGGAGGCATCTATCGCCGGCTTCGGGGTGCCGACCGTCTCCCCTCCCTCCGGTAAACTCTTCCTCCTCGCCCAAGACGGAGGTGAATACGCGCATAACACGTCATAGAATAACTCATTTCTTCCCCTCTGTTATAAAATATTCTAAACTATGGGGGTCCGAATCATCTCATACCTATTGTAAACACAAAAACAAAAAAAACGAGGAATATTCATCAAAATATCGGCCCCTTTTTCATAGTTTAGCAGCTCTAATATAAAACCAAGATTAACAACTTACATTCAAAGCTCTTTTCACTCGATATAAGAATCCAATCGACATGAAAAAAAAAAACCGATGTTATCTATCAAATGTTTCACCGAGTTGATAAATAGAAACGAGAGGTTGAATAAAACTATGGTTACCGCTGTATTTTTTCGGCGCTGGTACGTTTTCTCTTCCCACACACACCCGCGCACACACTCCCGCTCTCGCGCGCTCGCTCTCATCCTCTCTGGATTTACAGGGGGGACTTTAGGCTTTTGAGTTTTTCCTCCCGACACACACTAGAACTCCTCCTCACTCGACATACCGGGGTTCCTTCAACTTTTTAAACGTTCCGGGAGGTTTCACGGGCTTTAATATATATATATATATATATATATATATATATATATATATATATATATATATATATATATATATATATCTCTTATTCCTGGGGATAGGGGAGAAAGAATACTTCCCACGTATTCCCTGCGTGTCGTAGAAGGCGACTAAAAGGGGAGGGAGCGGGTGGCTGGAAATCCTCCCCTCTCTTTTTTTTTTTTTTTTTTTTTTTTTTTTTTTTTTCCAAAGGAAGGAACAGAGAGGGGGGCCAGGTGAGGATATTCCCTCTAAGGCCCAGTCCTCTGTTGATAACGCTACCTCGCTAATGCGGGAAATGGCGAATAGTACAAAAGAAAGAAAAGATCTTTCTTTTAAACATTGCTGATGTCTCAAATTTTAAAGGGGTTCCTCATGTTTTAAACACTTTTTTTTTTCTCTTGGGTTTATTTTAAACTGTCTTCGAGGTTCCTTAACAGTTTCAAAATTTTTCCGCTCCCTTTCCCCCACACACTCGTTCTGGTTTCCTGTGGAGTTTAAGGTTCCTCCGAGCTTTCCAAATATTCCGTCTCTCTCTCTCTCTCTCTCTCTCTCTCTCTCTCTCTCTCTCTCTCTCTCTCTCTCTCTCTCTCTCTCTCTCTCTCACACACACACACACACAACAATAACGTACCCAAACACGGCAAACGTGAGTAACTTAATACCAAAAGACGAAATAATATTAGCCCAGCGTCAGTACCTTTCACAAGGGGGGGGGGGGGGAACTGTATCATTTCCGTGTATTCTATTTTGCGCGTAATCAATGGCACAGGAACGATCACATACACGTGAAGTAAAACCATTTGATTCCAACGGAGGGTAATCCATCACCCATCCTACCCTGATCCACCTCCCTAAACTGACTTTATCCACCTCCCTAACCTAACCGATCCTCTCCCCTCCTTCACCTGACCTACCCTATCCCATCTCCTCACTCCTAACTCCCCCAAACCTTAACCAACCCTAATCCACCTCCCTAAACTGACTTTATCCACTTCCCTAACCTAACTGACCCTCTCCCCTCCTTCACCTTCCCTACCCTATCTCATCTCCTAACCCCTAAGTCCCCCAGACCTTAACCAACCCTACCCCATCTCCCTAAACTGACTTCACCCACTTCCTTTACCTAACCGACCCTCTCCCCTCCTTCATCTAACTTACCCTATCTCATCTCCTAACCCCTAACTCCCCCAAACCTTAACCAACCCTAACCCATCTCCCTAAACTGACTTCACCCACTTCCCTTACCTAACCTACCATTTCCCCAACATACACTCTATAACGTACCATTTTTATTGGATGATTTACGATACTTTTTTTCTACACGTCTGGGGAAACAGCCAAGACGCCTTGTTAAAAAAAAAGACATGCTATTCATCTCATTAACAATGAATAATACCAATGTTTTACGACAGTAAATAGCACCCTCTGCGCTAGTATGAATAAATCACCTATCTAATCATTCAACGCGATAGACCCTCACTCTACTTCACAACTTACAACTGGG
>NC_092225.1:97584423-97626923 GCF_036320965.1 Panulirus ornatus
TTCCTGATATGAATTAGTTTATTTTTTTTTTTATATATATATATATCATGATAATCATGGGTCTTTGCTACACTTCTCTGCAGTGACTGTCTTATACCTTGCTGAGACGACACGGGCAGCTGAGGGCCTAATCAAGGCCATCCCATTAACGCTATATATATATATATATATATATATATATATATATATATATATATATATATATATATATATATATCTTAGCCTGAGCCAGGTACCCCATTCTATCGACCAACCCCCTAGGAGTGGATGAACAGCTGGGTAGACTGTGGACCGACTGCCGTAACCAGGACTCGAACCTATGCACTCGGCCCTAGGAGGGCCCCATGAATGTGTCTGGAGAATGGGCTCAAAGCTTTACAGTGATGACCGGCAACCCCATGGGATATGTGCAGACCTGGAAGATATGTATGGCGCAGAATGAGGGAGTGGGAGACTTTAAGGGCAATATATCCGTGGTGACAGAAACCAGATAACAGGTAACGGAGACTGGATGTTAAGAGAACACAGGTAAGCAGGGAGATCAGATACCTGAGAACACAGGTAAGTAGGAAGATCAGATATCAGAGAACACAGGTAAGTAGGGAGATCAGATACCAGAGAACACAGGTAAGTAGGGAGATCAGATACCAAAGAACACGGGTAAGTAGGAAGATCAGATACCAGAGAACACAGGTAAGTAGGGAGATCAGATACCAAAGAACACGGGTAAGTAGGAAGATCAGATACCAGAGAACACAGGTAAGTAGGGAGATCAGATACCAAAGAACACGGGTAAGTAGGAAGATCAGATACCAGAGAACACAGGTAAGTAGGGAGATCAGATACCAAAGAACACAGTTAAGTAGGAAGATCAGATACCAGAGAACACAGGTAAGTAGGGAGATCAGATACCAGGACATGTAATACGTAGGGAGGACAATACAGTCCCTCACGCTTGTGTGACACAAGCAACGGAGTGGAGCAATGTGGGGATTGGCCACAGAGACCGAGTACAGACTGCTGACCCAGCACAGACAGATGGCAAGCACAGAGCAAAGATGACACGATAACAACAGGAGGAGCGACAGACGACGCCCAACGCCTGCCAGGTCCTCCAGGCTAAACTAAGGCCGCGATCTCCCTCAAGGTTTCAGCGTTGTGATGCCAGCCAACAGGAGAGGTGTCTGAGGGACGTTCACACCGCGCAGGATCCCCTGCTGTGTCATGAGCTCGCCCGCGTCGCCAGCCAGGGCTTCCTCACGCTGCCCCGCCTGGCCACGCCGCGCAACCTCTGCCTGCCTCCCTGATGACACGACAGATCCTGGGAGCACACGAGGGGGAGAGACAGATAACAGGAGAGGTTATCTTGGGGGGTCATAAAGCTATCGTAGGAAGAGGAGGGTTAAAACTGAGGGGCACTTGATCTTCAACCCCACCCAACTCAAGAGGGAGGAAGGGCACAGCGGAGTACGTGCGGCATGTGGTAATACAAGGGGAGGGAGAGGGACAGACTGCAGCGGGCGTGGAGTGTCATTTCAGGTCCGTCGTCATGCTGGGATGTCTGTCCCACGCCACACAGCCAAGCAAGCGTCCACCTGGTACCTATCGTCCACCAGGTTCCTCTTGTCCATCAGGTAACTAGTGTCCAACACGGGGGCCAAGGGTCCACCTGGTACCTAGTGCCCACCAGGGGCCAAGTGTCAAGACGCAAAGGTAAGGCCTCAGTGAGATAAGGTTTCCAGTCAGGTCCAACTTGCTGTCACGTCCACACCCACGGCCCCAGTGGGCTGCACACACACACACACACACACACACACACACACACACACACACACACACACACCACTGGAAGGTGTGCAGGTAGTCAGTTAAGTCCTTACAACCACGGAGCTGAAACAGGAGAGATCTTCAGCCACTTCTCAGAGGCGGGTGTCACTTTCCTTTTGTGGGTGAGTGGGTGGGTAGAGAGAGAGAGAGAGAGAGAGAGAGAGAGAGAGAGAGAGAGAGAGAGAGAGAGAGAGAGAGAGAGAGAGAGAGAGAGAGAGAGAGAGAGAGGAGATTCTCAAAGGTGATCATCCGCTGAAGTTCCAGGCCACAATGATGCAGTCTGAGGTGTGTTCCAGGCAACGCGCAAGTCTCGAAAGAAGTTTCTGGACGGCGAGGACGCCAAACATCCCACACCCAACAAGACAGGTGGATTGTGGGTTCCAGACCTGCACCTGGATGCTGTTAGAGGAAACCACACAGCGTTGCCCGTGGCCTTGCTCAGCCTTCAGATGAAAGGGAAGTGGAGCGAGAGTTCAAGGCAATATGGAAAGAAGGTCTCTTTGAGCGTTTTTCCAGATCAGCTAGACGGACGAAGCCAGGGCTTCTAGAAGCCGAGAGGAACGAAGGGAGGGAGAAGGTGGGTTCCAGGCCACGGCCACGTCGACATATGACCTGAAGTGTTCCAGGGAACAGGGGAAAAGGAAGTGGGCCTACTGAACAGCTTCCAGACCTGCAAAGATGACGATGTAAGGATTCCAAGAAATTCAGACAGACAGGAAGGGCGAGGGTTCAGGGCACGGCCTCCTCGCTCATAGAACTTCCAGGCAGTATGGAAGGAGGCGTGGGTCCTGAGCAGCTTCCAGATCGGGCGAGGCAGACGACGTACGAGAGATTCCATGAGGCCAAGGAGGAGGGGGAGATGGGTTCCAGGCCACGGCCTCGTCGTCATGACCTCAAGATACCAGGAAGTGAACGTGTACACACACACACACACACACACACACCGCCTGCACCCTGTTGCCACATTCCCACCCCATGATTATCGACGCAGGCAGTTTTCCCGACGTGTGGCGTGGTAGCGTGTGGTCGGCCCCGCGGCAGGCCTGGGTTTATACGTCGGCCCCGCGGCTGGCCAGGGTTTATATACGTCGGCCCCGGGGTAGGCCGGCCCGATAAGCAGGAGCGAGGGAGGAGGTGAGAGGAGGAGTAACATGGTCACTCCTCACTGCTTATGGTACACGGGAGTTCGAGTCTCGGCAAGAACAGGTATTTCTAAAGGATTCAGCTACGATCCATATATAACTGGATTGAACGTCAGATACGCCAGACAGTTACGACAGGCAGGACGTACAGGTGCATTCCCCGTGTGGCACCATGTACGGAGGACGTAAAAAAAAATATATATATATACGAGGGTGTGCCGTCCGTGTCGTTGAACACAAGCTCACCCACCGCGTCGAGAAAGCAAGAGAGTATTCCTCTCAAGACGAGTTCGTTCACAATGGTTGATCACACGTGTAAGTGTGGTGAGCAGCAGCATCGAGTTCTCTGTTCAGGGAGATGGCCTTTTGGAGGTTAGGTTGCTGAGGTAGGCAGGTCGGGTGTGATGAGGGAGGCAGGTCGGGCGTGCTGAGGGAGGCAGGTCAGGCGTGCTGAGGGAGGCAGGTCAGGTGTGATGAGGGAGGCAGGTCACGCGTGCTGAGGGAGGCAGGTCAGGTGTGCTGAGGGAGGCAGGTCACGCGTGCTGAGGGTGGCAGGTCGGGTGTGCTGAGGGAGGCAGGTCAGGTGTGCTGAGGGAGGCAGGTCAGGTGTGATGAGGGAGGCAGGTCAGGCGTGTGTTGAAGGAGGTAGGTCAGGTGTGCTGAGGGAGGCAGGTCAGGTGTGCTGAGGGAGACAGGTCAGGCGTGCTGAGGGAGGCAGGTCAGGTGTGCTGAGGGAGGCAGGTCAGGCGTGCTGAAGGAGACAGGTCAGGCGTGCTGAGGGAGGCAGGTCAGGAGTGCTCAGTGAGGCAGGTCGGGCGTGCTGAGGGAGGCAGGTCAGGTGTGCTGGGGGAGGCAGGTCAGGAGTGCTCAGTGAGGCAGGTCGGGCGTGCTGAGGGAGGCAGGTCAGGTGTGCTGAGGGAGGCAGGTCTGGCGTGCTGAGGGAGGCAGGTCAGGGGTGCTGCTGAACGTGGGAGGCAGGTCACGAGTTATGATACACAACCACAAAGCTGGTCAAATACTTTCAGGCATATACAGATAAATATATATACACATAAAGTTAGAGAGATAGACAAATAAAGGCAGATAGATAGACAGATAGATAAAGATAGATAAACAAATATAGATAAAGATAGATAGATGGATGGATGGATAGATAGATAGATAAACAGATAGACAGAGATAGATAGATGGATGGATAGACAGATGATAGATAGCTACATAGATAGATGGAGAGAGAGAGAGAGAGAGAGAGAGAGAGAGAGAGAGAGAGAGAGAGAGAGAGAGAGAGAGAGAGAGAGAGAGAGAGAGAGAGAGAGAGAGAAGCAGAGACACGTTCAACCACACACTTCTTTATCTACAAGAGGAATACTGTACAAGTCGAGTTCTACAGCTCTTGCAGCCAGACGTATGAGGACAAACACTGTTCTACCGAGGCCAGGAGTGCCACGGCTGTGGCCCGATGAACAACACCTCCTCCACACACACACATACACACACACACACACACCCTCGTGTCAAGCTCCTCTTGGCTGCAGGTCCCTTGCGCCCCCCTCCTCGTCCCGCCACACGTGCCTGCCTGCCCTTAACCCAATCACCCGACCCATCCTTGACTACCACGATAACCATCGTTTGGCCACAGCTAGCTGAGGGGGACCAGATAAGATCTTATCATCGGGTACTGGATAACAACAAATGGTGTTCGAGGTGGCTTTTTAAAGGTTCCAGAGAATTTTTTGTCTTGGAAGGGACGTGTGTGTCGGTCAGGTAGTCTTGGCCCCCGTTCCTTCTTGGGAAAGGATGGGAGGAAGTCTCTGGCGCTTCAAATCAAATTTCCAACACCTTTCTCTGGTGACTCCAGGAGAAACGACAGGAGTCTTTCCTGGTTCTCAACCCAACTCCTCGCCATTGGGAGGTATGTGATAGGAGGTTCTCCAACACACACACACACACACACACACACACACACACACACACACACACACACACACACACACACTGGTCCTCCTGGAGAGTGGGTGCTGTGGTGGGTGGCGGGTGCTGTGGACCTGCTGCCTGACGCCGCGCCGCCACCTCACCCCCTGAGCCAGCAGCATCCCTCGCTGCAGTTTACAGTGTCCCAGAGGGACGTGTAGCGGACGGGGGAAGGTGAGGTGCACGCCCCGTGCTAAGACCCCCCCCCCCACCACCTCCCTCCACCTGGAGGGAGAGGGAGGTGGGTCGGTCGGTCGGTCTGCAGGAGTGGTAAATTGGTGAGGACACCAACACCTGAGATGCCACCATGCAACCCAAAGCACTAAACAGACGGCGTTAATGGATAGCCTCCCTCCCTCTCTCTGTCTCTCTCTCTCTCTCTCTCTCTCCGCCCGTGGCACCTTCACCCTCCCTCACTCCCTCATCAACTGGTCATCCCAGTCCACCACCACCACCACAGCCCACCTTGAGCTAATTGCTCGGGGGACTCGTCCAGAATGATAATCACCGCTAATTGCAAGAGCCCGCGGAGGGCACCAACGACGCGCACACAGTGCATCCTCCTCCTCCTCCTCCCTCATGCTGGCGTGCGGTCCAGCTTCATCAAGCGGTCGCACCGCAGGAAGCGGTCACCCTGCCTCTCTCTTTCTCTCTCTCTCTCTCTCTCTCTCTCTCTCTCTCTCTCTCTCTCTCTCTCTCTCTCTCCCGCTATGATCTCCGCGTTCAGCGGGGGCGACTGGACCGTGGAGAACTTACACGATGGCCGCTGCTGCTGGAGGAGGAGGAGGAGGAGAAGTCCACCAGCGGCAAGTTCTGGTGGTGACATTCCGGCCCGATGCAGCTGCATGCATGCTTAGCGGCCTCCATAGCTCCGGGAGACTCACCAGCGCAGCGCACGGACCACTGAACTTCATCAGGCTCCATAGGCCGGCGAGAGAGAGAGAGAGAGAGAGAGAGAGAGAGAGAGAGAGAGAGAGAGAGAGAGAGAGAGAGAGAGAGAGATGCCCTGCCCTGCCCCCCACGGGGAGGCGGCTTGAAAGGAAGGTAGGATGCGAGATCGCACACATCCCGCCCGTCCCCTTGTGCCAGGAAACCATCACCTCCTCACAGGTGGGTTCAAAGCAAGGCAGCGTCACGCGGCCAGACACAGCAGCAGCACAGCACAGCACCTACCGTCAGCGTCACACACACAGAG
The DNA here is from genome assembly GCF_036320965.1 of Panulirus ornatus. Classification (NCBI taxonomy): domain Eukaryota; kingdom Metazoa; phylum Arthropoda; class Malacostraca; order Decapoda; family Palinuridae; genus Panulirus; species Panulirus ornatus. The sequence continues at coordinate 97,590,559 of NC_092225.1, forward strand.
AACCTCCTGGACATCACCAGCACGCCAACAGCCACACCTCACCCGGACGTGGGGCCTCCCTCCCTCTCCAACCCCAACCCCCACCCGACTACACTTTTCTGGTCAAAACGAAGGACACACACACACACACACACATATATACATATATATATATATATATATATATATATATATATATATATATATATATATAACTGTGAGAACAGTGGATTAGGACCAGGGGACAGTGCTCAGGGCCAAGTACTAGGAGACAGTACTCAGGGCCAGTACTAGGAGACACCTTTCTGGGACAGTACTAGGAGACAATACTCAAGGTCAGTACTAGGAGACACCTTTCTGGGACAGTACTAGGAGACAATACTCAAAGCAGTACTAGGAGACACCTTTCTGGGACAGTACTAGGAGACAGTACTCAGGGTCAGTACTAGGAGACACCTTTCTGGGACAGTACTAGGAGACGGGGATCAGGGACAGCACTGGGATCAAGGGGGCCAACCTTCAGGGTAGGTCAAGGAAGGGGTTCGACAGGTGAGGAAGGACCCGAGCGCCCGGGTACGAGGAGGAGGAGGAGGAGGAGGAGGAGGAGGAGGAAGAGGAAGGAGAGGAGGGGGAGGAAGAGGAAGGAGAGGAAGGGGAGGAGGAGGAGGAGGCAGGGATGAGCGAGAGGCATGGCGGGGGATGAGGGGGGAGTTACCCACTGATGACCGACTCCTGACACAGACGACCTGACTTGATGATCCACTTGGGCAGGTGGAGGGAGTCACGGAATGTGACACGTTTCTCTCCTCCCTCATTACCATTCCCTCATTACGGCAGGAACACATCCTCATTATCATTCCCTCATTACGGCAGGAACACATCCTCATTATCATTCCCTCATTACGGCAGGAACACATCCTCATTATCATTACCTCATTACGGCAGAATACACCAGAAAACTGACGAAAAAAGAAAAAATAAAGACGAGTTTATGGAAAGTGACGAGCTGAAATACAACTTCGCTTAGAAACCCGACAGCTTGATAGCAGTATACTCACATCTCACCACTGATGGTATGTGTGCAAACAAGGGCGGTACAGATGCAAACAATGACACCACTGATGGTCCAGGGGCAAACACGGGCGGTACAGATGCAAACAATGACACCACTGATGGTATGTGTGCAAACACGGGCGGTACAGATGCAAACAACGACACCACTGATGGTATGTGTGCAAACAAGGGCGGTACGGATGCAAACAACGACACCACTGATGGTCCACGGGCAAACACGGGCGGTACAGATGCAAACAATGACACCACTGATGGTATGTGTGCAAACAAGGGCAGCACAGACGCAACCAATGACACCACTGATGGTACGAGAGCAAACACCTTCTACAAACAACAACAAGACACAAGAACATGAGGGAAACACACACCGCCATATCTGGGCTATATCTGGCCAACTTTTAAAGAATTCCCGATCTATACAAACCTCCGATGACATCTCAGAATAACCATAGAGACGACCACAGGCTCAAATTACGGCTAAAAACACGACGAAATCAAAATGGTTAAGTTGACAAAAACATTATTTTCTTGTCTTTTTTTTTTTGTGGTCCAAATCGTCCCATGTCCGTCACACGTGAGAGGAGGCGAGACTCCGACACCAAGGACCGTATTGTCTCCCTCCAACACCTGGATGCCGATCACACACGCCGGGAGATGTGACTCACGCGCCTCCCGATGTCCACGACGGTCGCGCCTCGCACGGCGGCGTCGGCGAGGACGCCGGCGGTGAAGACGACGACGAGGAGGACGACGGCGAAGAGTACAACGGCGGCGAGGACGATGAGCGGCGGCGGCGAGGACGAAGGCGGTGAAGAAGACGACGACGAGGAGGACGACGGCGAAGAGAACAACGGCGGCGAGGACGACAGCGAAGAGGACGACGGCGGCGACGAAGAGGACGACGACGACGAGGGTTCCTCGCACGACGCCACAGGGAGGCATTTACCGAGTCGGGTGCACCACCCAACCAAACCCTCACCCACCCAGGCCGTCTACGGAGGAGGAGGAGGAGGAGGAGGAGGAGGAGGAAGACGTGAGGAGGAGGAGGAGGAGGAGGAGGAGGAGGAGGAGGGTTTGAGCCCGAGACATTAAAACCGACGGATTAGATTTATGATTCTCATCACCGCCGCCTCGGTAGAGAGAGAGAGAGAGAGAGAGAGAGAGAGAGAGAGAGAGAGAGAGCCGCGTTCCCAAGCGTGACCGCCAGTGTGTCCGTCTCTCTCACACAGGGGGTGGGTGGACGGGTGGGTGGCTGCCGTGAGAGAGATGTGGACGCTACAAGACATACATTGTGGTGGTGGTGGTGATTGGTCAGGGGGCTTGGTTAGTTGGTCGACGGGAAGGCCAGGAGAGGAGGAGGCGTAGGAGGAGGAGGAGGACGGATGGAGAGAGAGAGAGAGAGAGAGAGAGAGAGAGAGAGAGAGAGAGAGAGAGAGAGAGAGAGAGAGAGAGAGAGAGGTGAGGGGGGGGGGGGGACTGCAATGCTAACCTGGGTGATGGTGGGTAATAGTGGGTGGCAGACCTTGTGAGTCACCTGCTGAGTAATGAGTGTCCTCCACAGACGAGCTATTGCTCAATGCCTCCCTCCCTCCCTGCCTGCCTGCTCCTCCCCTCACAACACGCCGCCCTAACTCGCTCACCACACACACGCACACACACAGACACAAACACACACACACCTATATATATATATATATATATATATATATATATATATATATATATATATATATATATATACATATATATATATATACATTTCCTGGGAGTTCCTTCCGGGGGGCACCCGCAACACTCAGGACGCTGGTCACACGGCCAGCGGGCGTGACTTCAGGTCATAAAGTGTGTGTGTGTGTGTGTGTGTGTGTGTGTAGGCAGAGGGCAACGCGGACAGTAAGTGTTGTTCGTTGTTTTTCAGTGTGACACGTGCAGGTACCGGGCATATGAAGGGTCTTGCTGGAACGGCGTTGGTAAAGCTGGGCGTGACGGATGGCGGTCCAGAGCTTAGGCGAGGGAAAAGGTGTGACTCGTACATGACTGGGGAGCGCAGTTTCGCGTGGGTGTGTGTGTGTGTGTGTGTGTGTGTGTGTCTGGCGGGGGCGGCGTTTAGAAATGAGGTGGAGAGAGAGAGAGAGAGAGAGAGAGAGAGAGAGAGAGAGAGAGAGAGAGAGAGAGAGAGAGAGAGAGAGAGGGTAGTTGTCTGGTGTGCCTGTCGGGCCAATTCGTTGTGGGTATGTCCTGCCATTGTTGTGGGCTGTGGGAGGTGACCGGGGGGGGGAGGGAAGGAACCTGTGAGTATAGCTTGGTGAAGTGTGAGACACGAGGAGGGGGGAGTGAGGGTCAGTTTTGTATTCCTTGTTGAAGGGGGGGGGGGGGAGGGAAGGTAGGCTGATGGCTGGTTAGGGTAGCGGACAAGAACCCAGCACGCTGAGACAGGAACCCAGCACGCTGAGACAGGAACCCAGCACGCTGAGACAAGAACCCGGCACGCTGAGACAAGAACCCAGCACGGTGAGACAAGAACCCAGCACGGTGAGACAAGAACCCAGCACGGTGAGACAAGAACCCAGCACAGTGAGACAAGAACCCGGCACGCTGAGACAAGAACCCAGCACGGTGAGACAAGAACCCAGCACGGTGAGACAAGAACCCGGCACGGTGAGACAAGAACCCGGCACGCTGAGACAAGAACCCGGCACGCTGAGACAAGAACCCAGCACGCTGAGACAGGAACCCAGCACGCTGAGACAAGAACCCAGCACGCTGAGACAAGAACCCGGCACGCTGAGACAAGAACCCAGCACGCTGAGACAAGAACCCAGCACGCTGAGACAAGAACCCAGCACGCTGAGACAAGAACCCGGCACGCTGAGACGAGACTGCACTGGGGAGTATTTTCCTTCTTTTTTTTCCATTTCTTTCTTTCATGACGCAGATGTTGAATATGTGTGCGGTTGCCGGGCGGCCGGCGATTGTTGCAAAGTGCTTTGTTGTTTTGTTGTGGTTTGAAGCCTCTGATATCTACACAGATACCCACCCGCTCGTGAGAAGGTGGGCGCGACCCGGCAGGGTGAGGAGGTGGGTTAGGGGCGGAACGGACGAAGTAATCTGTCGAGAGGAGAGTGAGGAGTTCCCCCTCTTTTTCTCCCCCCTCGTCCACACCCGGTGTATGGCGGCCTATACATAAACACACCCTCCCTCTCAACACTTCCATGAGCCGTCGAACCCCCCCTTACACGAGCCGTCGCATTTGGTTCTAGTCGCCAGCCAGCTCAATACATCAAGACGCGTCGTACGACAGCACGTGCGTAAGCACCACGACACAACCTATCCTAACATAGCGAGCCACAGTACATTTTTCTCTCTCTTCCCCCTCTACATCAAGTCCCGTATCGGTACTTCCATGCAGACCCAGACCCGTGCCAACAGAGGGTCTCATGCCAGCTAGCAATACGACAGGTGTGATGTACGAAGGGACTGGCATGTGTATGTGTGTGTGTGTGTGTGTGTGTGTGTGTGTGTGTGTGTGTGTGACAAGAGACATCGGGCACCGTCTACTACTACTACTACTACCACTATCCATCGCACGTCGATCATTTATACCGACGAGATCACTCCTCCTGCCACGGTCGTGTACCCTCTGGTGTCTCTCACGTCTCATGCGACGGTTTCGGGAGAACGGTTTACAGCAGCAGCACCGTCCTCGCCACCGCCGTTGTCGCCTCCTCCTGCCATCGGATATCTCCCCCCCCCCGTCCCCGAGTTGGAGTTCGGCACCACAACGGCACGTCGGGGCTATCCCAACTCCTCGCGCAGACCGCTACAAGCACAGCCTCACCCCAATCACGGTGAACATCATCGACAATCGCTGGACTGCCCGCCTAGCGTCTGGGTGAAGACAGTGTGTTCTCTCCTCTTTCCTTGTTAGAGCCAACTGTCTACGTTGTGTGTATCATTCCCTGAATATATTCAGCCTCTGACTGCAGTTAATCCATAAATGGTTAATAATAATAATAATAATAATAATAATAATAATAATAATAATAATAATAATAATAACAATAATAATAATAATGATAATAATGATAACAATAAATATAATAATGATAATAACTGAATAATAATAAAATAATAATAATAATACAAATACAAATAAAAATAATAATAATAATAATAATAATAATAACAATAATAATAATAATAATAACAATAATAATAATAATAATAATGATAACAATAAATATAATAATGATAATAACTGAATAGTAATAATAAAATAATAATAATAATAATAATAATAATAATAACAATAATAATAACAATAATAACAATAATAAACAGGCTTCCAATACATCCATTCCAAGTCAATAACAAACGAGAGGGCAGGAGGAGGAGGAGGAGGAGGAGGGGAGGAGGAGGAGGAGGAGGAGGAGGAGGAGGAGGAAGAGGTCAGGCCATTTTCTTCCGTGTCTTCCCGTCATGAAGACGAAGGTGGATTATACACTTCAATGATAAACACATCAGCGATGGGAAGCAAGCAGACCTCCCCCAACCCGACCACCAGTGTGTGTGTGTGTGTGTGTGTGTGTGTGTGTGTGTGTGTGTGTGTGGTCTTCTGAAAGACCCCCCTTTGACCCCGAGGTCAAACCACACGCGATTGAAGGTGCTGGGGGGGGGGTTGTTGGGGTTTAGGGGGGAAGGGGGGTGGAGGATGTGGTCTGGCCTGGCACCCACCCCCTCCCCTCCTCCCTCCCACACATTTTACGTAACCACACCGGAGAAGGGGAGGGAGGAGGGAAGGTGCATAAGAGAGGGAAGGGAAGGGAAGGGAAGGGAAGGGAAGGGAAGGGAAGGGAAGTCAAGTCAGTCAGTCACCCCTCCCTCCTCCTCCTCCTCCTGCTCCAGAGGGGTAGAGGACCTTGCCCTTGGGGTGGGGGGGGGGGGGGGGGAAGGGGGGAGGGAGGGAGGGAGGGAGGACAGCATATGGTAGGTATAGGTGAGGGGCAGAGCCCGTTACCCCCCTGCGGGGTGAGGAGGAGCCAGCCACCAACGCCTGGGGCTGCCCTGTCCACGACCTGGGCCCCTTGTACTTAGGTACACACATCAACGGCGTGTGGAGCCCCCAGCGTCCCGCCCCTGGCCAGTGTCCACGCCTTGTGTTGGTCTGTTGCCATCAGGTCCACAGAACAGAACATACTGGCCACCAAAACACGTGTAATACTACCACTACTACTACTACTACTACTACTAATAATAATAATAATAATAATAATAATAATAATAATAATAACAATAATAATAATAATTATAATACAATCAAATAATAATAATAATAGTAATAATAGTAATAATAATAATAACAATAATAATAATAGTAACAATAATAATAATACAATCAAATAATAATAATAATAATAATAATAATAATAATAATAATAATACAATCAAATAATAATAATAATAATAATAATAATAATAATAATAATAATATACAATTAACATGTCACCTTAACGGCTGAAAATATGGAGAAATCCTTAGAATGCTAAATATGAGGGTATAGAAAATGGGAAGTAAACAGCATTTACATAATTACAAGGGTGGCAGTCTATGCAGCAATTACTGTGATGTACACACTGTTGTGACGGGCCTGCTCTTAGACGCGGTCTGGTCTGTGCGACCTCTACATGCAGCTGTGATGGTGCTGAACTGCAACTCGGGGGACGAGGGATCTCTGGCGACAGGAGGAGGTGACGGTGGTGGGGAATGGTTACAGAAGCTGTTATCACTATTTTGCGTGTTATTACGACTTGTGTCTTATGGGGGGGGGATAGTTTTATACTTGTATTGACCCGTTTCTTGACTTGTATATACCTAAAATGTCTTTACTCCTGTGTATATGTATATAAACACACACACACACACACACACACACACACACACACACACACACACACACCTGCCTAAGCCAGGTATCCAATCATCGGCCAGCCCCGATGGAGAGGATGAACACGTAGGATGGTTGCGGGCCGACTCCGAGGATTCGAACCCTCACGAGTTCTACCCCGGACTGCCCCATGCTCACTCATGGTCAGTAACGCTAACCACTACACCACGGAGTCCTCTCTCTCTCTCTCTCTCTCTCTCTCTCTCTCTCTCTCTCTCTCTCTCTCTCTCTGTGTGTGTGTGTGTGTGTGTGTGTGTGTGAAGCCCCCAGGCGACAAGTGTTGATCACGACGGGCGGAGCCCAGCTGGAGGGCTGCGGCTCCCGGGGTCTTCCTCCCTCTCTCAGGCCCGTCTGGTGCACCACCGCCAACAAACACCCTCGAACAAACACATACCTTCCCCCCCCCCCTCCACACCCGTTACCCACTCCCACGACAAAATTAACAAAGAAAATAAGAAAACAAAAACACGCGACGATGATAATCATATTGACACCTTGACGCTTAACAAATACACCAGTCTAACACAGACAAACACACCAGTCTAACACAGACAAATACACCAGTCTAACGCAGACAAATACACCAGTCTAACAAAGACAAATACACCAGTCTAACACAGACACTTAACACCAGTCTAACACAGACAAATACACCAGTCTAACACAGACAAATACACCAGTCTAACACAGACAAATACACCAGCCTAACGGAGACAAATACACCTGTCTAACACAGACAAATACACCAGTCTAACAGACAAATAACACCAGTCTAACACAGACAAATACACCAGTCTAACACAGACAAATACACCAGTCTAACGCTGACAAATACACCAGTCTAACACAGACAAATACACCAGTCTAACACAGACAAATACACCAGTCTAACGCAGACAAATACACCTGTCTAACACAGACAAATACACCAGTCTAACAGACAAATAACACCAGTCTAACACAGACAAATACACCAGTCTAACACAGACAAATACACCAGTCTAACGCAGACAAATACACCAGTCTAAGCACGCGACGAAATTGCCCTGAAAAGCGGCCGCAGGCATTAACGATCGTTATCGATCGTTAAGTTTCCTCGTTACTTTTGTCGTCGTTACGCCAGACCTTGAGCCTCGCCGACACCCCCCCCCCCCCATATGCCTCTCGTAGCTCTCAGGAAGTCAGCCACGTCCACGGGGCGGGACCACAGGTCATGAGGTGTGGTGATTTCGTATGTCTGTCTGTGTGAGGTGGAGAGGTGCAGAGTGTTGATCTCTCCATAGCGGACATGAGCGAGTATATATATATATATATATATATATATATATATATATATATATATATATATATATATATTCCTATGAGTCCACGGGGAAAATGAAACACGAAAAGTTCCCAAGTGCACTTTCGTGTAATAATCACATCATCAGGGGAGACACAAGAGAAAGATATAACAGTCATTTGATATACATCGAAGAGACGAAGCTAGGACGCCATTTGGTATATATATATATATATATATATATATATATATATATATATATATATATATATATATATATATATATATATTTCCTGTGTTAATTTTCACTTTATCCTTGAAAAAATACATGAAACATTTCGGGCACAACAACACCCTATCTCTAAAACTGCCAAGACGGATACAAAACAAAATGAACAACAACAACAACAACAACAAAATGCAAAGAGGAATGGTTCACATCTGGTCATGTTACAGACAAGACCGGTTACGAAGGTAATGGTATGACCTGGGACCAAGTTCCATTGAAATTCGTGTGTGATAGTGCGCGGTCGGTCGGTAGGGTGCAAACTCGCTGGGTCGACTGGTGTGTGTGTGTGTGTGTGTGTGTGTGAGGGAGGGAGGGAGGGGATGGGGGTTACCTCAGGTCTCTGCACCTGCATGAGTCGCGTGCCTCATGTTTTACTTGAGAGCTTTCGCTTAAAACATCTCTGATAAGGTCTACGGATATTTCTGGTATGAAGATGCTGGAGGAATGACCAGGGGGGATAGGTCGCAATGGAAGCTAAACTGGTCAAGTGGCTGGAGGCCGAATGATACAGACGCTGGTCTGAGTGGACGACTCAACATCGCGTGTACAGTGCAAATGTAAGAAGCGTTTTTCTACAAGCGTAAACAGTCCCATTATTATCAAAATGCGGGGACACGGGTTGAGGATATGTGCGTGTGTGAGCGATGGGTTGAGGAGGTGTGTGAGCGATGCTGCTCGAGCTGTGCAAACTTTCATCCATTAATCTGGCAGAAGTGTAATCCACAGAAAGGTCACTGTTTTCCCGGGGAATCTGCGGTGCACGTGAGAGGAGAGGTGGTTGGTTTGCTACAGTGATAATACAGTGCAGACACGTGGCCCAGATGAACACCACCCACACCACACCCTTCCCCCGACGGCACAGCACATCTCCTCCCACACCGCTTCTGTAGCACCCCCATCTATACCCCTCCACCTCTCCATCACCCAACCACTCCCACTCCTTCTCCCATCCACTCATGGTCTATCCACCCCCTACCTCAACCGCTATCACCCACCGCTCCTCCACCGTCAGTCACTTTCCCCCCCCTTCTCGCTACTCCTCTCATCCACTCCTTTGACCTTCCTCCTCCACTCTCGTGGCGTATACGAATGACCGAAGAAGCCACCGGAGTTTGCAAGACGGCTGTGGACGTCGGTGACCCTGTAATGGAGTGTATCGACGGTGAGGGGGGGGGCGGGCCGGGCAGGCAGCAGTCAGCCAGTTAGTGTCACCAGGTGTGGGTCGGCATGCCCTCGAGGGGGGCGGGCGGGCGGGCGAACCCCAGGCCCTGCAGGTGCAGTAAACACGGGAAGGCCTTAGGCTGGTGCTCAGCCGAGCGTGGCCAACCATCCAGTCTTCAACTGGGGGCATCCCCCCTCCCACACACCACACACACACACACACACACACACACACACACAAAAGTTCCACTAGGGGGTCAACGCTCCGTAGGGATGGTACGATACAACAATGTCAAGACGGTCCTTCCGTATGTGAGGACTCGATTTTCTGACTCTCGCCCCTCTGGTCATGCGGTATGAGCATATGCTGCTGCTGCTGCTTCTGCTGCCGCAGGCGGCGCAAACACGCTGCGGGGTCTCGCTCGCTTCTTTCCTTACGTAAACAAGCGGTGAATAATGTTTCTGTAATGATGGAACTTGACTTACGTCTTTCATTTGCATACCCATGTTAACTCCCCCTCCCCACACCACTTTGGAGCAGGACGGTACGACCCTTTGAGCATGAGGGTGCGACCCATGAGCACGACCGTACGACCCTCAAGTAACGACGGTGCGACCTTTGGGTGTACAATGGTCTGGCGTTTGACCTGACCCTCAATGTCACGTGAAAAAAAAATCCATCATACTCAAGGGTCGTTCCGTCGTGGTCTAGGGTCGTACCGTCGTACTCAAGGGTCATACCGTCGTGGTCAAGGGTCGTACAGTCGTGTTCAAAGAGTGAAGTTCACATCGAAATATTTCTTTCTTTAGCAATCTGGCGACCAACCCCTAATGGTGGATGAACAGCTGGATTGACTGTGGGCCGACAGCCGCGACCAGGATCAGAACCCACGCAGATGAAGCATTAACCGGTCATGGCAACTTGTGTGAGCCAACGGTTCCAGGTTTTGGGCACACTGCCTCTCTCTCTCTCTCTCTCTCTCTCTCTCTCTCTCTCTCTCTCTCTCTCTCTCTCTCTCTCGGCTTGTCATTCTTGACAAACACCCCTTTAAAATCCTCTTCCATGGCCACAATACCATTTCCCCTTTTCGCCTTCGTCTGCACCTCCTGGTGGCACAACGCCACGTCGCAAGGCCCCGACTGGGCCTCCTCCACCTTCGGCCATCAATCACGCAGTTCCTCATTTCCCTCGCGTCTGCCTCATCTTGCGCTGCATCTGTCGTGTCCACCGCATCGAGGTAGCTCTGCTCTGACCCTCTCTCACTCCCTGGCTCCTCATTCCTCCTTGTCTGGCCCACAGTCCTCCTCCAGTCCAACAGGTCATCACTGCACCTGCGTCTCGTCGCCTCCCTGGCTACTATAACACCTTCGTCCCACGGTGTGTGTCTGTGTGTGTGTGTGTGTGTGTGTGTGTGTGTGTGTGTGTAGGTGTAGTTGCTGTCCATCTTTCCGCTATATACACACACTCGTGCAGCCTTGGCACGCTCTCCTCCTCCTCCTCCTCCTCCTCAACCTTACGAGAAAAAAAAAATGTGCATTATTTTCTCGACGCTGCTCGGCTGTCCGGAATCACCGGAGCCATCTGGATGTTGTTGTGCCATCTGCCAACCCCCCTGTGCCATATGGTTCCTCTGACACCACCCACCTCCCCTCCCTCCCCCCGGGTGCTCCAATGCCTCTTCAAGTGGCCAGAGGGTCACCACCCTGGACATGGCTTCTCCCTCCCTCTCTCTCTCTATAATGTGTAATCGTGAGGGGGGCTCCTTCTAGTGTGTGTGTGTGTGTGTGTGTGTGTGTGTGTTGGCCTCCTCGCACAGCTGTCGAGGCCGTTGCCCCGGTCGTCGGAGCCTTGCCTACTCATCAACAGGTGTTACCACTCCACCAAAAATAACCCGCCGCGTCCCTCACGCCGCACCGCCTCCGCATTCCCGCATGCGACACCTTCCTACCCGCGGAGGAACAAGAAACGTCTCCTCGTCTTGCGTTACTCCCGGAGCTTTGGGAGGAGAGGAGGTGGTGGGTGCGTGGGTGGGTGGATGGATGATGATTTAAGAGCGCAAAATGCAGGTAAAACTTGATCGAACGCGATTTTTTTCTTCTTCTTCTGATCCCCGCGGGATTCGGTTTGAATTCTGAAGCCTCAGAGACGAAGCGAAACTTTTGGGATCCCCCAACAAGCGACGGGATGTGACGAAGGTCGGAGCGGAGGGGCGCGGGGGGCGTGCGTCTTCGAGCGCAAGTCATTACTGGGAAATCTGGTTTTCAATGAGGAGGAAGAACCCTCGCGATTAACTGCTCATCCGAAGGGCCAAAAGCCCTCATCACGACGGCAAGAATCCGTCGAAGCTGCGACGAACGAGGCTTCAAACCCTACATGACTGACAGTGAGGGACACGGCGAGGCCCCTGGCGTAGTAAAGTCGACCCCCTCTGTAGCAAGAACGGGAGAAGGTGTGTTATGATTCCAGGAGCAAAGGAGAGAGAGAGAGAGAGAGAGAGAGAGAGAGAGAGAGAGAGAGAGAGACTGACGTAGTTGGAGAGGGCCGCCCCCAGTTGACAGACAGACAGGAGAAAATTCGGAAGACACCACCCGTCAGTGAACCTCTTATCTCAGAGCCCTTAGTGAGGACGGACGGACGGACTGACTGGTGCGTCAAGTGACTGTGTGTGTGTGGTGGGCCGAAGGGGAATAACTGAAGTACAGGATTTTCACAGCACTCGAGGCTGAACCTTTTAATCTTTTTTCTTTTCTTTTTTTCCCCCACGACACTCCACAGTCTTGGCTACCCTACGCCTTGACGAGAGCGCCGGACCAGTGAGATGCCGGTCTCAAACACACCGCGGCGACATCTGTCTCGAGTGGGGGGAGGGGTACAAATACGAGGCGCGCCTCACACCTACTCGCCAACGATGGGAGGGAGGGAGGGAGGGAGGGAGCCGCTGACATACGCGACCCACACTCACCCGTCGATGACCCACACCTGACACCTGACCCTCACGCAGGTCCTCCCGGGAGCCTCGTAACACGCCACCTTGACAGCCAGTCGGGTGTCCTACATCCAAACTGATGACCCGGGATCATAGGATGTCAAATGGATCTATATATCGAAAAGTGTAAAGTTCGAATCCTGGTTCCGGCAGCTGGTCCACAGTCAACCCAGCTGTTCATCCACCCCTACGTGTTGGTCGATAAAATGGGTACCTGGCTCGGGCTAAGATATATATATATATATATATATATATATATATATATATATATATATATATATATATATATATATATATATATATCGCTAATGGGATGGCCTTGATTAGGGCCTCGGTTACCCGTGCCGTCTCAACATAAAACACACACACACACACATACACACATGAAAAGGCAAGCTACTGTATGAATTCTGTTGGAGTGCAAAAGGCAAACGAGGAAAAAGACTTGGGTGTGATAATCTCTGGTGACCTACGGCCAAGACAGCAGTGCACAGAAGCAGTGAAAAGCGCTGAGAAAATTTTTGGTTTCACGGGTAGAGCCTTCGAATCTAAGCCCAGGGAAATCATCCTCACTCTTTACACTTCACTGGTTCGTCTCCACGTCTTGCGTAATGAGTTCAGTTTCAGTCGCCCTCACTAGCTAGAAACAGACAGAATGGAGAGAGTACAGCGTCGAGCTACCAAGACGACTCACGGACTGAGGAACAAATCCGACGAGAAGAGATTAAACGACTTCGAGTCCATTCAGCTTACAAAAAGAGAAGGTTAAGAGGCGATCTAACACGAGGATTCAAAATGGTTATAGGCGTTGATAATCTTGCTCGTTCAAGTTACCTAAGACTTGATTCGTCTGACTTTCATCCGTAGTGATGGTTACAAACTCGTGGGCGAACACGTTTACCAACAGACGTGATGATTACTTGGCTTCAAGTCCACGACTTATGTACGTTATTTGCGCTTCAAGTCCACGACTTATGTACGTTATTTGCGCTTCAAGTCCACGACTTATGTACGTTATTTGCGCTTCAAGTCCACGACTTATGTACGTTATTTGCGCTTCAAGTCCACGACTTATGTACATTATTTGCGCTTCAAGTCCACGACTTATGTACGTTATTTGCGCTTCAAGTCCACGACTTATGTACGTTATTTGCGCTTCAAGTCCACGACTTATGTACGTTATTTGCGCTTCAAGTCCACGACTTATGTACGTTATTTGCGCTTCAAGTCCACGACTTATGTACGTTATTTGCGCTTCAAGTCCACGACTTATGTACATTATTTGCGCTTCAAGTCCACGACTTATGTACATTATTTGCGCTTCAAGTCCACGACTTATGTACGTTATTTGCGCTTCAAGTCCACGACTTATGTACATTATTTGCGCTTCAAGTCCACGACTTACGTACGTTATTTGCGCTTCAAGTCCACGACTTATGTACGTTATTTGCGCTTCAAGTCCACGACTTATGCACATCATTTGCGCTTCAAGTCCACGACTTATATACATTATTTGCGCCTCCTCAGTACAATGATAACTGGCAGGTTATTTTCCCTAACTTTTTTTCACATTAACCCACGACTTATGCACAGTACTTGCGCCTCCAAGGTCACAGTGACAATTGGCAGCTTATTTTCCCGTAACTTTTACCACCCCACATTAACCTGTGTGTTCCTGGTGACATCCTCCTCTACCACAACCAGCCTAGCAAAGGACCCAGTGGTCCGGTCCGCTGATGTCTGTTGCATTCCTCTGTATTTGTATTCCTTTGTATATCCAGGGTTCCCCGCTACACAGATGTTCGTGTGAACGCCTCACAGAGCCCGACAGATGGACAAGGGCTATACACACACACACACACACACACACACACACACACACCAGGCTGCCACCCCGCGCCACCCCCACGTCTGACGGTCGATGGCAAAGACATAACTCTCGAGTCGCATCAAACAAGAGGTGTAAACACTCCCGGGAGTTAGTTAAGTCTCCCCCTCCTCCTCCTCCTCCTCCTCCTCCTCCTGTGAATATTGACAAACACGACCGCAATAAAGATTGTAGAGACTCGGGGGGGAAACACGGACGCTGCGTCCCACCAACGCGAGATGAAGAGAGATCATCAGGCCGGAGTTTCAACCCTCCTTCCTCGTCATATCATCACCCCACGGCGGTGAAGGAGGCGTGAGGGAGGCTATGACGATGACGAGACCCCGAGAGGGCGATGACGGAAGATGGCCGTCTGTCTGGTAGCGGCAGAGGCCCTCGGAACGGGAGTCGTCGACCCCCCAGTGCAGGACGGGGGGGGAAACCGAGACTAAACAAGCCTACGTCAGGTGGGTGTTGGGAGGAGGAGGTGAGGAGGAAACACATACCACACGAGGCCGTGATATCTTCCTCGATAGCACGGGGTTGGTTGGTCCCACTGTGCGGCGGAGGGTGACGGATGGGTACTGGGGGAGGTCGGGAAGATGACCACCAGAGAGGACACTGCTGAGTGGTTCGGGGCCTCCAGTCGAGTCTCATGGGCGTCCAGGAGCGTCCAGGTGCCCTTACTTCATACGTCATTCCTAACGTCTTCCAGCCTCCGTACATTTAGACACATTTGCTACACGTCCACCAAATTCCTTAAATGCTAAGTAAAAAAAATAAATAATGAATATCATACTGCATATTTCTTTCGACCTTTTTTTTCTTTTTTCTTTCTTTCTTTTCCCCAAACATGAATATCATATCAAACAAATTGTCTTCCGGCAGATTCGAAGGCTTTCTACCCCCATACAGCACTACCACTTCCTCCCTCACATACATATATAACTAAGGAATACGCTGGACCCACACTTGACACGAGGTCGCAAACAGTCACAGGCTAAGGGATCTTACAGGCATATCAAGTGGTTAGGAGCCAGTCTGGGGGAGCTGGAACATGGACGGAAAGTCTACGTAGGTGCTTCCAGAGGCGTTAAAGTGAGAAACTGTGGTCTTGGGTGTAAGATGAGAGAGAGAGAAAAAAAAAATCAAATCCGACAACCCAATTGTTTCGTTATCGTAAGTCTTCGGTCAGGCCAATACTGGACGGCGGCAGAGCTGGCAAGTAAAATTCTAGCTGACATATCCGTAGAGTTTGTTCCTACCACCTCCCACAACTTGGCCCCTGATGAGGTTGGAGGCGAGGCACAATGTGCAGCACGGGCGGCCAGGCCGTAAAGCTTATCAGCCCGCAGACTGGAACCTTCGGCGAAGGAGGCAGGAAGGAGGAGGAGGAGGAGGAGGCAAGAACCCAGCCTGCAGCTGGACTGGTGGTGGTGACGACCACCATGAGGGCGAGGAGGGGTGGGTGGTAGATGAACTTCAGGAGCGGGCGGGCAGCAGCAGCACGGCTGATGGATCACAACACCCGAGGGAGCTTGGGGGCTCCCTTGTACACTCGTGCTTTTCTCCCGCTGACCCTAACCAGTTCTCCACCGCCGGGAACTCTCCCAACCAAACCCCATGGCACAGCCGACCGAGCCCCTCCCGAATTCTTCTTCGACTCCTCCCACACCCCGTCCTTCCAGTCAACAACTGACGACCAAGAACGAAGAATGGCGCTCGTAATCTTTATATTTCTAGCCACCAGCACCTCCTTCTACTCCTCCTCCTCCTCTCGCAACACAAGAGAAGCCACGACCTGGGACTCGTGTGGGAGAGGTGGCGTCGTCCCTCGGGAGTGGTGGGCGGAGTGGAGACTTGTGACCCGCGGAGGCCGGGTCAAAGGTCCGAGTCTCCTGTGACATGAGGTGTGGCAGAGAGAGAGAGAGAGAGAGAGAGAGAGAGAGAGAGAGAGAGAGAGAGAGAGAGAGAGAGAGAGAGAGAGAGAGAGAGAGAGAGACTCGTCTGTCGCGACCCGGGTACGTCGCCCGGATGCGACGGGGGGTGGAAAGACGGCGAGGATGCCGTGGATAGGGACGAGGGAGACATACAGGTATACATGCATACCATCATACATCCCAGCACTACGACGAGGGAGACATACATGAATACATGCATACCATCATACATCCCAGCACTACGACGAGGGAGACATACATGAATACATGCATACCACCATACATCACAGCATACGAGGAGGGAGAGACACATATGTACAATCAAACATCCCAGCACTAGGGCGATAGAGATATAAATGTATGCGATCATACATCCAGCACTAGGACGAGGGAGACATACATTGTATACATGCATACAATCATACATCCCAGCACTAGGACGACAGAGACATACATTGTATACAATCATACATCCCAGCACTAGGACGATAGAGACATACATTGTATACAATCATACATCCCAGCACTACCACACACCACTTCCAAAATGATGATCACACAATTAACATCTTCTGAGGGTGACATTACGTCTGATAAAGCTGGACAGTGATGATAATTTAGCTGTCAACATGAGCGACAGTTAGTAGTATTACATCCCAGTGTTCTGACCGGTACAAGGGGCGGGGATGGACACGGACCAGGGCCGTCAAGGCCCCGCTCTGGTCAACACTTGACACCGTGGCCAGCTCATACCGGGAAGGAGGGAGGAGGGAGGAGGAGGAGGAGGTCAGCCGTCCGGGGTGTCAGCAGCCGGCCAACAGGGTCAGGGACCCACCGTGGCGGTCGCATGGGGACGACCCACCCACACACACACACACACACTCACACACACAAACACAAACACGAACACAAGGTCAAGTGCGACACATGATACTCTTAACGTGGAATAGGCTGAGACGACATCCGCCACACTACCACCTCCACCACCCTCTGCTACCACCACTACCACTACCACCACCACCAGTACACCATCATCACCAACACCAACACACACACACACACACACACACACACACACACACACACACACACATACGAGTCTGATTACGTGATAAATGAGGACATAAAAAAGAACAGAGGAAAACCCAGACTCAATGATGAGCTAGTAATCGTGGAAACTACGAGGAGCTTTGACAAGTTCCGTACGTCA
The DNA here is from genome assembly GCF_036320965.1 of Panulirus ornatus. Lineage (NCBI taxonomy): Eukaryota > Metazoa > Arthropoda > Malacostraca > Decapoda > Palinuridae > Panulirus > Panulirus ornatus. The sequence goes on from NC_092225.1 coordinate 97,608,293, forward strand.
ATATATATATATATATATATATATATATATATATATATATATATATATATATATATATATTCGTGGAATCTATAATGAAGGAATGAGAACACGGTTGGTATCCTGATCTGCGAACACAGAAGGAAGGGCACAGAGGGGAGGGACACATGGCTCAATAAGACATGTCGAAAAGCAAAAGAGCTTAGGGATTTACTCTGACAGAGATACAGGCATAACACACCAGCCAGCATATGATAGAGGCAGCATAACACCAGCCAGCATATGATAGAGGCAGCATAACACACCAGCCATCATATGATAGAGGCAGCATATTACACCGGCCAGCATATAATAGAGGCAGCATATCACACCAGCCAGCATATGATAGAGGCAGCATATCACACCAGCCAGCATATGATAAGAGGCAGCATGACACACCAGCCAGCAAATGTTAAGGTAATAACAGAGCGAGCGGAGAACACACAAAGATAAGGAAAGATAAACAGAGAAACTTTAAAAAGAATATCGAGCTACATGGCACAAATACCTCAGCGGCCAACTGCCTCTCTAAAAAGCAATTAATCAGGTTAAGGTTTTCACATGCCAGGTACTGAAACCTCAATAAAACACATACGTAGACAACTGATGGCCTAGTTTCCCATAAGGCTTATGATCCCGACGAAAAGATAAACAGAGAAACTTTAAAAAGAATATCGAGCTACATGGCACAAATACCTCAGCGGCCAACTGCCTCTCTAAAAAGCAATTAATCAGGTTAAGGTTTTCACATGCCAGGTACTGAAACCTCAATAAAACACATACGTAGACAATTGATGGCCTAGTTTCCCATAAGGCTTATGATCCCGACGAACGTCTCCAATACGCCCCCGAAAATGGAGTTCAGCATGTCGCTGGAGGAAGGTAGTACGACAAGGAGAGGTGGAGGAGAGCGAACGTCGTGCCAATCTTGAAGAAAGGAGGCCGTGAAATTGCACTGAGGTACAGACTAGTCCCTCCGATGAGCAAAAACTTATCAGAGAGCATGTGGATGACTCACGACATAGGAGAACTACCTGAGTCAGAGACAACATGGGTCGAAGGGGAAAGGAGGTCTTGTGCAACGAACATATCTTGGACTTCTAAGAGAGAGTGAGCTCCGTTTTGGACAAATGAGAAAGGTTTGGACGGACGGCGAATATCTGGACTGCCAGAAAGCGTTGGACGCTAACCACACAAAAGGCGGGTAAAGAAGCTGGATCTTCTGGTGGGGAAAAATAAAAAAAGGGGGAGACTCCTTCGATGGGTAGAAAGTGATCTTACGGAAAGGGAATAAAAAGAGTATTTCGGTGCAGCCTTTTCGACACGGGCTGGAGTCACCAGTGGCGTGTCACTGGGCCTTGATCCACCAGCCACTGCTCTTCTGGATCGATGCAGATGGCTTGCAAAGGAGGCTTGCCCTCGTATCTGAATATTCGTCTGCAGACGATGCCATGGTCATGAGAGGAGGAAAGAGTCGTCATGGGGACGGCATCAACCCAGACGGGGACCAAGACAAACCGGATCCAAAGATGGTCTGATTAAACGAAGCTGATGAACTTCGATCCAAACGTAATGAGGATGGTTCACGGCGAAGAAAGGCCAAGCCTCGACGCGCATGTTCTCCAGCAGGATATCAAGCCGCAAGGAATCAGTATGTGAGAGAGGAGAGGAGAGTGGGAGTCGACAGCGCAATTAACCTCTCGCCGGAGACCCACGACCTCGGAGAAGAATTTGGGCGAAACACTGTCTCCTGGGATGGTACCGAGGCGCATTTCTGAGTGCATGGGTAAGGCAGCGCACACCAGGACCAAACCTAGGACGTGTGTTTCTCAGGCTTGCGTCCCACCTCCCCTCGCACTAAACGAAGCACTAAGATCTAACAGAGAGAGAGAGAGAGAGAGAGAGAGAGAGAGAGAGAGAGAGAGAGAGAGAGAGAGAGAGAGAGAGAGAGAGAGAGAGAGAGAGAGAGAGAGGTGTGGGCGAAGACAACAAAAGACGATACCTGTATTAAGAGAGGAGTGTGCATGCAGGAGGAGGAGGAAGAGGTTAGTAGCTATAAATCTGCCCACCTCTGAAGAGATAAGAGTAACATATCAGACATCACGGAGCAGTTAGTTGAGAGCAAGTTTAACGACTTCAGATTCCTGTAGGCTTCGAGAGAGAGAGAGAGAGAGAGAGAGAGAGAGAGAGAGAGAGAGAGAGAGAGAGAGAGAGAGAGAGAGAGAGAGAATGTTGGTGTGGTCAAGTTGTGGTGCGTCGTCGTCCAGCATCTCCGGCGACCACAACAAACCCTCAGGTTAAGTCAGATCCAGTGGTAGCAGCCACCACCTCGCACCACCACACACCACACCACGCCACACCCTGCCGGGGGGAGGTCGAGGTAGACGGCCACACCACCACACACTCCTCCCCTACTGACATGTCACTCCCGCCCTACCTTACACACTGCCACGTACTTAACACACCTCTCACACCGGCCACATTACCTCTCACATCTGCCACGTTACCTCTCACACCGGCCACATACCCCTCACACATGCCACATACCTCTCACACCTGCCACGTACCTACAACAGCAGCCACGTACCTACAACAGCAGTCACGTACCTACAACAGCAGCCACGCACCTACAACAGCAGCCACATCCCTTACACAGTCAGCAAGTCCCACCCACACGCCCTGGCGTGGAAATACCTTCACCTCCCGTGTCACCTGACTCGAGTCACGTCAGTACACACTCCTCCACACATCACTACACACACTCCATCCACCACATACAGCCACACTCTCACTCTGCACTCAACCAGCTGCCCTCACCTTAACTCTACCCACCACACACAGCCACACACTCACTCTGCACAGCTACCCTCACCTTAACTCTACCCACCACATACAGCCACACACTCACTCTGCACTCAACCAGCTACCCTCAACTTAACTCTACCCATCACATACAGCCACACACTCACTCTGCACTCAACCAGCTACCCTCACCTTAACTCTACCCACATCATACAGCCACACACTCACTCTGCACTCAACCAACTGCCCTCACCTCTACCAATCGTCATCATACGAGATACGCGGAAAGCAACGATGAAGTACACTCGAGGTACAATATCTCCTCTTTTCTCTGAAAGGTGTTGGAGGCGTATGAAGAAAGGGGTGGCCCCGGCCCCCCCTAAAGGGTGGCCTCTCTCCAACAGACCGAGACAGGGGGAACATTACCCGGGTCGCCCGAGAGTAAAATCACCGTGTTTCACACGGTCGCTGGACGTCAAGGGAGTGGAGTGGATCCATCCACAGCACCGGCATTCTTGTCCATCCGACCCACGGCTCGCGAGATGGACGGGGGGAGGCCTCGGTGCCGACGAACGGTGGAGGAAGGGAGGGGCAGCAGCACCAACAGCTTCAACAACAAAAATAAAGCAGGCGATTGTTCTTTCCTCCTGCACGTTCGCAAAATGCCGGGGTGTTTTTGGAAAGACCGGTCGAGCTGGTTGGCTGGCTGGCTGGTGATCCATCCATTCTCCACCCCCTCCCCACCTCACAAGGTACCTGCCCGCCAAACACGAGACTGAACAATAATAGACGAGTATCCACACACACACACACACACACACACACACACACACACACACACCTCCAGCAACCCTAAGTGCCAGCCGATACTGCTAACACGACCGGGTCGTCATCAGCTTACTTCATGCGCTGACGACGACCACCACCACCAGCGCACCACCTCAGACACGACCGTCAAGTCTGCGAGTTATGGTGACGGTTGGCTGATGTCTTCGCCAGGGAGAGGTGTGCCCTCCAGGACGAATGGTAGCCTAGGCGGGCGGCCGGCCCTTAGAAAGCAAAGGCGGCGGAGAGTGAGTGGCTATGGAAGGTAACACAAGACTATGACCAAGATATTCCTATGTATCAAACACACAAATGCAGATGAATACACACACACACACACACACACACACACACACACACACACACACATAAGGTCTGCACGTGTACACTCACGCGCATAAACAAGCAGAGGAGTCACACCTCTGTGTCCTGTGGGGCGTCTCAGGTGAGGGACTGGAAGGTGGAGATGGTCTCGCGGAAGCGCACAGCATGTGTGACGCTCACTGAGGACGTCTGCATGCCATTAAACACACACACACACACACACACACACACACACGGGCTTCCGTGGTGCAGTGGTTAGCATCGCCCACCGTAACTCACGCACGGGGGGGGCCTCGCTTCGAATCCTGGGCGCAGCAGTCGGCCCACTAAGCCAGTCGGTCCCCAGCTGTTCATCATCTCCTCTTCAGCAACAAGTCAGCCTGAGTCTTGAAGACATATCATCAAATAACCTTTTCTATCAACAGCTTCAAGACAGCCTGAGGAGGACTGAGTCGATGGGAGGGACGGGCAAGAGACGACAATGACGGCCCATGGCGACATGAGTTTAGGCCAGCTCTCGTCACGCCGTGTCATGACAGACGAGAGGTCATCCTAGCTTAGATTACGGGAAGCTAGTTTAACTTGGTAAGGCGAGGATGAGAAAGATTAGGTCACGTTAGGGAAGGAGAGGTGAGATAAGAGAGAGGCGGGTAATGGTCAGGGTAGATCAGAATGGGTGAGGATGGGTGAGGGTTCGACGAGAGTATGAGGGGGACGAACCGTGGAGAGGCTGTACATGATCAGGGTCACTGTTGTTGTGTTGTTGTGGTGGTGGTGACAGGAGGAGGAGCCGAAGATGACGAGTACATGAGAGACACCGTGGATGACTGTGTCACCGGTGGAGACCACCACACACCCCACCTTCCCCGCCTACCACACCTTGGGGTCTGCAGTAGGCCATGAGAGGGGCCTCCTCGGCCGGCTGGCCCTTCCTCTTCTATCTCCCGGGCAGAGCGTGCGGGCGGCAGGGTCCCGGGCGGTGGTGGCGATGGCAAGATAACGCTGTCGACAACAGCCCCCTCGCGAAACTCATGCATACGTGATCAACGTTACCATAAAAATAGTAAGGCAACGGCCAAGATTTGCCTTATCTTGCGTGTATATCTTACGATGGTTTGGGAGGTCTTCTACCCCTACAGCTGTTTGGGAGGTCTTCTACCCCTACAGCTGTTTGGGAGGTCTTCTCTGCAACTATGAGGTTTAACCTGAGCTGAACCCGCTGGGAACGAGAGGTGGTCCCTCCAGGCAGGCCCAGTACTACAAGACCACTGCTTGGACGTCCGTGTTCCAAGAATCCTGAGCTGGTGTAGTCTGATGCCACTACACACACACACACACACACACACACACACACACACAGAGCAGAGGAAACCTGTCATCTACGCTACCCCTTGCTCTGGACGAACCACACAAACCTATTTGTGACCCAGTTGGCTTCCTCAACCCGTGGCTAGACTGGTGTTTTAGAGAGAATATTAACCACTCGTGTCTTCCTGGGGAGGGGCGACGCTGGCTGCAGGCGTAACACAAGACACACACGACAACCGTCCACTTGAGCAGCGGTGACACTTTATCACGTTATCGTACAGCGAGAAGAGAAAGACCAATGTTCCTGGTGTTATAACAACGTGGGGCACGGGAGTGTGCAAGAGGAGTGTGCAGGAGGAGGAGGAGGAGCTGGAGGGAACTGTGGAGGTGGAGGAGGCTGGCTGTGGTAGTGGTGGTGGAGGAGGAGGAGGAGGTGGAGGTGGTGGTAACTGTTGAGGTGGAGGAGGCTGGCTGTGGTAGTGGTGGTGATGCTTGCAGTGGTGGTGGAGGAGGAGGAGGAGGAGGTGGTGGTAACTGTGGAGGTGGAGGAGGCTGGCTGTGGTAGTGGTGGTGATGCTTGCAGTGGTGGTGGAGGAGGAGGAGGAGGAGCTGGAGGGAACTGTGGGGGTGGAGGAGGCTGGCTGTGGTAGTGGTGGTGATGCTTGCAGTTGTGGTGGAGGAGGAGGAGGAGGTGGTGGTAACTGTGGAGGTGGAGGAGGCTGGCTGTGGTAGTGGTGGTGATGCTTGCACTGGTGGTGGTGGAGGAGGAGGAGGTGGTGGTAACTGTGGTGGTGGAGGAGGTTGGCTGTGGTAGTGGTGGTGATGCTTGCAGTGGTGGTGGAGGAGGAGGCAATGGTGGTGGTGGAGGACAAACCTGCTATGGTGGAGAGGCGTGGGTGGTGGGGGAATATGGTACCGGTGGAGAAGTGCCGGTTGTGGCGGGGGGGGGATGGTGGTGGGCGGGAAGGGAGGGATGGGGAGAGGGGTGCCGGTGGTGGGGGAGTGGAGGATGGGCGCCGGTAGTGTGGGAGAGGGGAGGGTAGAAGGGGAAGGAGGGGATAGGATGGGGACGGGAGAGGGGGTTATGAGATACGGGAAAGTGACCTTCAGTTCCACCCACCGCCGCCAGGGTCGAGGCTTCTCGCTGAAAGCAAAAGTTTATTTTTTCTTTCTCTTTTTCTCTCTCTCTCTTTCTTTTTTTTTTTTTTTTTGCCTTACCCTCTCCACCCATTGACCGCAAACGAGCTCTTGCGGTGTACTACTACTTCCCCCCCTCCCAACCCCTCCCCCCCTCCAAGACGAGACACACACACACACACACACACACACACACACACACACACACACACATACTGACGAGTGGCCACTGACGACGGTTCCTCTACAGTTATACACACACACACACACACACACACACACACACACACACACACACACACACATGCGCGCGCGCACACACACACAGAGGCCGTACACTTCCGGGTGAACGTATGTACGCACACACGTACGTACGTGGGATCTGAGACGGACCGCCAGCGCAATAATTCACCCACACATAGACGACTGACTACCCACTACATACACATATCCTTACTTCAATATATATATATATATATATATATATATATATATATATATATATATATATATATATATATATACACTAACGGTAAAGGGTAGTATTAGAAAGAGAAATACTCCAAGCAGAATACATAACACACATAAGGCCATTGATATATGTAATCACACACACACACACACACACACACACACACACACACACACACACACACACACACACAGCTGGCCTATGAATGAAGGATCATGACCTTGGCTAAGGTCTGTGTCCTAGTGTTACCACTGGAGGGGAAGCAGGCGACCGCTTCCACTCAGCCGAGTGGGCAGGTCGTTCACTCACACACACACACACACACTCGAGGAAAAGCGGTCATCAAAACTCGGACCCACTTGACCTGCGGTACTCCGCGTCCCGTGACATAAGAAGGGGGGAGGGGGAAGGAAGGCGTCGGGTGACACGGCGTCGTCACCAAAAGCAGCAGCAGTAGGCTGTCGTGGCGCGTGTTTCCGGCACGGCCTCGAAAGAGCGCGCGCACGCTCGCGTATATATGACGTGTGGCTAAACCTCCTCTTGCTCCACCTCCGCCTTGCCTCCTGGCCAAGAGGGAGGGAAGTCAAGGTGATCTCTCCGTTTGGTCATCTCTGCCGACATCCACCTGACAGCAATCATTCCATTCTCCCCTCCCTCCCTCCCCGCGGCGTCATCTTGCCCTTGTGAACTCTGCACAGCTGCGGCCTACGCCCGACTGCTGCTTCCATAGTTTTTCTTGGAGGACGACCCGACACGCCAGGATGGACCGTTATCATTACACTTTTGTCTTCTTCCTCTCCTCCGTCGATCAACGCTGCCAAGTTCTTCTCTTCCGTCTTCTTGTCATCCCATCTACAGCCATTCCACCTTTAAGAATTCCTGCATGTATTTTTTTTTCCCATAAATATCTTCTTGCCTTACATCTAAAGGTGGCCACGATTTTTTTTGGGGGGAGAGAGAGAGAGAGAGAGAGAGAGAGAGAGAGAGAGAGAGAGAGAGAGAGAGAGAGAGAGAGAGAGAGAGAGAGAGAGAGAGAGAGAGACTTAACGTGCAGAAATGCCTCAGTGAACTTCCAGAAGGGGCAGGGAGATATAAGAGCCCTTTTTCAACCGTACGCCTTTGTGGTACGATGGCACAGGTACAAAGACCTTACCACCAGATGCCGTCAATACCGATCATCATAACCTTCCAATCCAGGCTGGACAAGCAACCCTTAATTGGCATCTGTTATGACAGGTTTGAGCCACCTTGCCCCCCTGGGGAAGCAAGCCCCCGCCCCCCCAGCTGCCGTCATAGTAGGGAACTTCTCCCGTTCACACTTCCCTGTAAAATTTCAGAGGCAGTAGACCTTCTCCATAATACACGATGTTTCTTATTATCATTTTTATTTTCCTTTTTTTTTTCCTTATCGGCTGTTGTAGTGGAGGGCGCGGTGTGTGGGGAGGTGCTCCACAATACACGGTGTGCCTTATGGTTGGGCGGGGAGGTGCTGTACTGTCCTCCCTCTACCACAAATAAGAAGATTGCCACCTCGGGACACTTGTTACCGTCCACCAGCAGATAACCTCGTCATGGACCATCGGGGTCTCCTGTTCTCTGTCCTTCCCAGGGACTCCCTCCCTGCACTGAGGTTTAGGGAGGGGAGGAGGAGGAGGAGGACGAGGAGGAGGAGGAAAGGTAACCGTGAGGTATGTCATGGTCCCAAGATCCAGCTGTGAGGGTAGAGGACCACTCAAACCATCGTAAGGGAAGGTCATGGACCCAGCTTGTGTGTGAGTGGGTGGGGGGGTAAAAGACCTCCCGGACCATCATGGGAATACATGGGAAGGACGAATAACACGTGACCAGATTGGTCCATGACGGGGGTCTATCTGCTGTCTAAGGTGGACGTCATGAGACAGAAGCCGTTCATCTTCATCTCTTTCCGTGTCCACTCGTGCTTGCCATGTACCACGTAGCGGGGAAGCCTACGGTGTCGTGTTAGTCCTGCCACAGTGTGGGGAAGGAGGAGGAGGAGGAAGTACCATAAACCTCGCCACCAGCCTCGGGCTGTGTCAGCCAACGCGACACACACACACACCTCACACACTACTCCACCCAGACTGTCACCGTCTGGCGATGGTTCAAAGGGTGTGATCTATTTTTCCTTATAGAGCTGAAAAGTTCCGATAGATAAATCTATCATTTTTCACTTCCCTCCCTGTAATTCTGGACCAGAACGTCTCAGACGGAGGGAATTCCTTCCAATCACTTCATTCTTTCATACCTGTTCGCTGTTTCCCGCATTAGCGAGGAAGCGCCAGGAACAGATGAGGAAAAAAGGCTTCATCCTCTCACATCCATTCTCTAGCCGTCATGTGCAATATATACAAACCGCGGCCTCCCCTAACCACAACCAGGCCCCGCAAGACCTTTCCGTGGTGTCCACCGGCTGCTTCACATGCCCTAGTTCAGTCCAATGATACCACGTCGCCCCCTGTATGCCACATCGATCCAATTCACTCTATCATTCCTATCTGGCATCGACCTTTCCTCGGATCATAATGACGCCAGGCAGAGGTACCGCAAGGCCAGGCATCAGGTCCCACAGTGTTCTAGTCTCACTTAAAACACCCGCCTGGCTGACCACAGCCTCTTGCCCATACATGGGTAACAGTGACTAGTTTGCAACATTTCTCAACACTTAAAGCAAAAGGAGAATAATATCTTTTTGCTTGTAACCATCACGACTACAAAGCTTGGGAGTTCTTGTAGTTTATATATATATATATATATATATATATATATATATATATATATATATATATATATATATATATATATATACTTACATCATTCTGATGATCCTCTTTTATACACTGATGAAGACTATTTACTAATTCATTAGAAAAAATAAAAGAATTTTTAGAATATTAGGTCTATGGCAGCCATCTGGAGACACGCTCATTAGTCCGCAACTCGAGAATCCACGACAAAAATATGACATGCGACGTCTACGGAACCGGTCAGGGAAGTGGTGGTTCCTGAACCGGTCACGGATCTAGTAGCTCGTAGACCGGTTACGGAGCTGGTGGTTCCTGGACCGGTCAGGGAAGTGATGGTTCCTGGACCGGTCAAGGAGTTGGTGGTTCCTGGACCGGTCACGGACTTAGTAGTTCCTGAACCGGTCACGGCCCTAGTAGCTCCTGAACCGGTCACGGACCTGGTAGTAGTTGATGGACCGGTCACGGACCTGGTGGCAGTTCCTCGACCGGTCACGGATCCGGTAGTTCCTGGACCCGAGGGAACCGCTTGAGAAGCGACTCCCTGGCTGGTCGGTCGACCAGAGAGGGGCTACCTGGGAAAGGGGCGGGATCTGGTTCCCGCATCAAGACATAACAACCCCAACCACACCACACACCACCACACACCACCACTACCACCGCCTCCCGGAGGCCAGGAGCCGCCGCCGGCTGCGTGACGGTGGCGGCGGCGGCGGCTGCGGCGGACGCGGTCATGACTATACCCAAAACCAACGAAATTCCCAGGTCCGGGAGAAGCCCCCAGGGAACCGGAAAACCAGTTCCCAGGGGGGGAAAAGGGACGCCGCTGGGAGCTGGTGTGTGTGTGTGTGTGTGTGTGTGTGTGTGTGTGTGTGTGTGTGAGAGAGAGAGAGAGAGAGAGAGAGAGAGAGAGAGAGAGAGAGAGAGAGAGAGAGAGAGAGAGAGAGACTACACAGACCCGAGGCCCAAGCGAGGTGGTCTGGCCTTAACACTAAATGAGAGAGAGAGAGAGAGAGAGAGAGAGAGAGAGAGAGAGAGAGAGAGAGAGAGAGAGAGAGAGAGAGAGAGAGAGAGACGACACTAAGGTTCACGACTTCCTGCCGAGTGTGTGTGTGTGTGGGGGGGGGGAAGCGGAGAGGGGTGTGGAGGGGAGGGAGGGAGGGAGGGAGGGAGGGAAAGGTGGTTTTAGCTAACCATCTAACCACAACTTCGCAAGGCGGGCCTGGCCTGGCCTGGCCTGGCCTGCTCCAATGCTCATTCATTAACACGAAAAAAAACAAAAAAAACTCACGACCAAGATCAGGCAGGGATACACCCAGCTCAACACCACCCTCAACCCAGTACCCTGAAGGGTGTGGCCACAGGTGACCTCAGGTAAGCAGAGTGACCTCAGGCAAGCAGAGGGCCACAGGTGACCTCAGGCAAGCAGAGGGCCACAGGTGACTTCAAGGTAAGCAGAGGGCCACAGGTGACCTCAAGGCAAGCAGAGGGCCACAGGTGACCTCAGGCAAGCAGAGGGCCACAGGTGACTTCAAGGTAAGCAGAGGGCCACGGGTGACCCCAAGGCAAGCAGAGGGCCACAGGTGATCCCAAGGCAAGGAGAGGGCCACAGGTGACCTCAGGCAAGCAGAGGGCCACAGGTGACCTCAGGCAAGCAGAGGGCCACAGGTGACCTCAGGCAAGCAGAGGGCCACAGGTGACCTCAGGCAAGCATAGGGCCACAGGTGACCTCATGCAAGCAGAGGGCCACAGGTGACCTCAAGCAAGACGAGGCCACAGGTGACCTCAGGCAAGCAGAGGGCCACAGATGACCTCAGGCAAGCAGAGGGCCACAGGAGACCTCAAGCAAGACGAGGCCACAGGTAACCTCAGGCAAGCAGAGGGCCACAGGAGACCTCAAGCAAGACGAGGCCACAGGTAACCTCAGGCAAGCAGAGGGCCACAGGTGACCTCAGGCAAGCAGAGGGCCACAGGTGACCTCAGGCAAGCAGAGGGCCACAGGAGACCTCAAGCAAGACGAGGCCACAGGTGACCTCAAGGCAAGCAGAGGGCCACAGGTGACCTCAGGCAAGCAGAGGGCCACAGGTGACCTCAGGCAAGACGAGGCCTTAATTCATCATATCCTAATACACTGTTCTTCTTTGTCTCAAGAGTCTGAAGGCGGAATACAGTTAGGTCACTACGCTACACGGCGGAACAGAGGCCAGGCCAGTGGGCTGCAAGGTGGAAAAGGGCCAGGGTCACTACGCTACGAGAATGGATATGGAACAGAGGCCAGGCCAGCGGGCTACAAGGTGGAAAAGGGCCAGGGTCACTACGCTACGAGAATGGATATGGAACAGAGGCCAGGCCAGTGGGCTGCTAGGTGGAATAGGGCCAGGGTTACAAGATGGAGGAGGAGGAGGAGGAGGAGAGCCAGGACACACTGCGCTACATAGATGGGCGAGGAACGGCCAAGCAGCGAAGCTACGTTGAACATATCAATCATAATAACAAACACAGAAGGCGCTCCAGTTACCTCTAAGCAGTCTTCTGGGGAGCCCTTCTCTACCCCCACGGCCCGGGGCTGGGGCAGAACTACTTGGTTGGGTCGTTGGTCGACCAATCATCATAGAAAAAAAAACACAATACGTATCAAGATAACATAGGAATTGGAACCTCTCCTGCTTGGGGTAGGAGGCAGAACAGTCATCCTGGGAATAGTTAAGTAAGCACACACACATATATATATATATATATATATATATATATATATATATATATATATATATATATATATATATATATATATATATATTTTTTTTTTTTTTATACTTTGTCGCTGTCTCCCGCGTTTGCGAGGTAGCGCAAGGAAACAGACGAAAGAAATGGCCCAACCCTCCCCATACACATGTATATACATACGTCCACACACGCAAATATACATACCTACACAGCTTTCCATGGTTTACCCCAGACGCTTCACATGCCTTGATTCAATCCACTGACAGCACGTCAACCCCGGTATACCACATCGCTCCAATTCACTCTATTCTTTGCCCTCCTTTCACCCTCCTGCATGTTCAGGCCCCGATCACACAAAATCTTTTTCACTCCATCTTTCCACCTCCAATTTGGTCTCCCTCTTCTCCTCGTTCCCTCCACCTCCGACACATATATCCTCTTGGTCAATCTTTCCTCACTCATTCTCTCCATGTGCCCAAACCACTTCAAAACACCCTCTTCTGCTCTCTCAACCACGCTCTTTTTATTTCCACACATCTCTCTTACCCTTACGTTACTCACTCGATCAAACCACCTCACACCACACATTGTCCTCAAACATCTCATTTCCAGCACATCCATCCTCCTGCGCACAACTCTATCCATAGCCCACGCCTCGCAACCATACAACATTGTTGGAACCACTATTCCTTCAAACATACCCATTTTTGCTTTCCGAGATAATGTTCTCGACTTCCACACATTCTTCAAGGCCCCCAGAATTTTCGCCCCCTCCCCCACCCTATGATCCACTTCCGCTTCCATGGTTCCATCCGCTGCCAGATCCACTCCCAGATATCTAAAACACTTCACTTCCTCCAGTTTTTCTCCATTCAAACTCACCTCCCAATTGACTTGACCCTCAACCCTACTGTACCTAATATATATACACTGTATATATATATATATATATATATATATATATATATATATATATATATATATATATATATATATATATATATATAATATATATATACTGTACCTAATATATATACATATATATATATATATATATATATATATATATATATATATATATATATATATATATATATATACATATATATATATATATATATATATATATATATATATATATATATATATATATATATATATTATCCCTGGGGATAGGGGATTAAGAATACTTCCCACGTATTCCCTGCGTGTCGTAGAAGGCGACTAAAAGGGGAGGGAGCGGGGGGCTGGAAATCCTCCCCTCTCGTTTTTTTTTTTTTTTTTTTTTTTTTTTTTTTTTTTCCAAAAGAAGGAACAGAGAATTGGGCCAGGTGAGGGTATTCCCTCAAAGGCCCAGTCCTCTGTTCTTAATGCTACCTCGCTAATGCGGGAAATGGCGAATAGTTTAAAAGAAAGAAAGATATATATATATATATATATATATATATATATATATATATATATATATATATATATATATATATATATATATATATATTCCTATGAGTCCACGGGAAAAATGAAACACGAAAAGTTCCCAAGTGCACTTTCGTGTAATAATCACATCATCAGGGGAGACACAAGAGAGGAATATAACAGTCAGTTGATATACATCGAAGAGACGAAGCTAGGACGCCATTTGGTAAACATGTGATTGTCCAAAATATATCTTGATCACGCGCAAAATTGTGGTCCTGTCCAGTATATATATATATATATATATCCCTGGGGATAGGGGATTAAGAATACTTCCCACGTATTCCCTGCGTGTCGTAGAAGGCGACTAAAAGGGGAGGGAGCGGGCAGCTGGAAATCCTCCCCTCTCGTTTTTTTTTTTTTTTTTCCCAAAAGAAGGAACAGAGAAGTGGGCCAGGTGAGGATATTCCAAAAAAGGCCAAGTCCTCTGTTCCTACCGCTACCTCGCTAACGCGGGACATGGCGAATAGTTTAAAAGAAATATATATATATATATATATATATATATATATATATATATATATATATATATATATATATATATATATATATATATATACCTATGAGTCAACGGGGAAACGAAACACGATAAGTTCCAAAGTGCACTTTCGTGTAATAATCACATCATCAGGGGAGATACAAGAAAGAAATATAAGTCAGTTGATATCATATATATATATATATATATATATATATATATATATATATATATATATATATATATATATATATATATTTATTATACTTGGTCGCCGTCTCCCGCGTCAGCGAGGTAGGGTAAGGAAACAGACGATGAATGGCCCAACCCACCCACACACACATGTATATACATAAACGCCCACACACGTACATATACATATACAGACATATACATATATACACATGTGCAAATCCATACGTGCCGCCTTCATCCATTCCCGTCGCCACCCCGCCACACAAGAAATAGCATTTCTTCATCCCCCCCCCCCAAAAAAAAAAAATAAAAAAAAAATGATAAACAGAGATCATCCACCTTTCATGAATAATGGAATTTGAAGGGTTTTTAACCCCATGAGGTTTGGATCTGATTTCATCACGTGGGATTTAATCTCATAAGGTGGTTTTCAATATCAACAGGTGGGATTTAATCTCATGAAGGGTTTTAAAGCCCATGAGGTGGGATTTAATCTCATGAAGGGTTTTAAAGCCCATGAGGTGGGATTTAATCTCATGAGGTGGGATTTAATCTTATAACATGGGATCTAACTTCATGAAGCGGAATTTAATCTCATCGTGTGGTGTAAGTGACTCTTCCACCACCCCCTCCCCCACAATGACGTTACGACCCTAGAGCTGACGTTACGACCCTGGAGCTGACGTTACGACCCTGGAGCTGACGTTACGACCCTGGAGCACACGACCCTAAGCGATGACGCGCCTGGCCTCTGACCTGAGTCTCAGCGATGAGGGAGCTGGTCGTGCTCAAGGGTCGTACCGTCGTGCTCAAGGGTCGTACCGTCGTGCACAATGGTCGTACCGTCGTGCTCAAGGGTCGTTTTCTTTTTTTTTAATCATGATGGCGGAGAGAGAGAGAGAGAGAGAGAGAGAGAGAGAGAGAGAGAGAGAGAGAGAGAGAGAGAGAGAGAGCTCCTCCCCTCGACCCCGTCGGACAATAAGGTCGACACGGACACAACAGGCCATAAGTCAAGCCCTTCTGAACCCCGTCGTCACAGCCACAACGATACGGCATCGCGATGGCCGGACGCCCCTGGGTTGCTTGGGGTGGAAAGGGGGGGAGGGTTTGGTTGCGACGGCGCGCCGGGGTTTGCAGTGGTCGGCTCCTCGGGTTGGGTTGTTGGGGATGGGTTGCTGGTGAGGGTTGCTAGTTGGGGGGTGGGTTGCTTAGGGTGGGTTGTTTGGGTGGGTTGCTGGTGAGGGTTGTTAGGGCTGGTTGCTTGGGGTGGGTTGTTGGGGTGGGTTGTTGGGGTGGGTTGCTGGGTTTGGGTTGTTGGGGCTGGTTGCTTGGAGTGGGTTGCTGGGTTGGGTTGCTAGGTTGGGTTGCTGGGGGTGGGTTGTTGGGTTGGGTTGCTGGGGGTGGGTTGCTGGGGTGGGTTACGACGAGGGGTTGGGGGTGGAGTAGGTTGAGAGACGGGAAGGAGGAAGGCAGGTGAACGCCTGTGGACCACCAAACTCATGTTTACTGGATATCAAAGCCATGGGACCGCACCAACACCGTAATAACAAACAGACCAATAACAAAAACACAAGCAAAATCAACACAATAAAAAATCGATAACACGAACAAGAACAATGAACACGAATTACGGTAACACTAAGACAAGCATATGATTAACTTCAACTAGAACACCAAAAATATAATCCATTACACATACAGGAACACCCGATACGAGAACAAGAGAAACAACACATGCAAAACAAGCAAAAAACATTTAAGAATCACAACAGCAACACAGGTACAAACACCAACACCAGCAACACAGGTACAAACATCAACACCAGCAACACAGATACAAACACCAACACCAGCAACACAGGTACAAACATCAACACCAGCAACACAGATACAAACACCAACACCAGCAACACAGGTACAAACACCAACACCAGCAACACAGGTACATTCACCAACACCAGCAACACAGGTACAAACACCAACACCAGCAACACAGGTAAAACATCAACACCAGCAACACAGGTACATTCACCAACACCAGCAACACAGGTACAAACATCAACACCAGCAACACAGGTACAAACATCAACACCAGCAACACAGGTACAAACATCAACACCAGCAACACAGGTACAAACATCAACACCAGCAACACAGGTACAAACATCAACACCAGCAACACAGGTACAAACATCAACACCAGCAACGCAGATACAAACATCAACACCAGCAACACAGATACAAACATCAACACCAGCAACGCAGATACAAACATCAACACCAGCAACACAGGTACAAACACCAACACCAGCAACACAGGTACATTCACCAACACCAGCAACACAGATACAAACATCAACACCAGCAACACAGGTACAAACAGCACAGTACAAACACCAGCAACACAGGTACAAACATCAACACCAGCAACACAGGTACAAACACCAACACCAGCAACACAGGTACATTCACCAACACCAGCAACACAGGTACAAACACCAACACCAGCAACACAGGTACAAACACCAACACCAGCAACACAGGTACAAACACCAACACCAGCAACACAGGTACAAACACCAACACCAGCAACACAGATATAAACACCAACACCAGCAACACAGGTACATTCACCAACACCAGCAACACAGGTACAAACACCAACACCAGCAACACAGGTACATTCACCAACACCAGCAACACAGATACAAACATCAACACCAGCAACACAGGTACAAACACCAACACCAGCAACACAGGTACAAACATCAACACCAGCAACACAGATACAAACATCAACACCAGCAACACAGGTACAAACATCAACACCAACAAGAGGCGGAGGCGGCGGGCAGGGAGCAATGACCCCGGAAGACGCTGAGTTCCCTGAACGTACACAAGACACACACACACACACACACACACACACACACACACACACACACACCGCCCTCACTACGCGCGCGCGCGCACACACACACACACACACACACACACACACACTCACACACACACACATACACACACACACACACACACACACACACACACACATACACACACTACATAAGGATACGTGGGGAAATGTGAGGCACCGAACGAAAAGTTCAGTTTTCTTTCTATGGAAGCCACATCAGAGCCTCAACACCCAGCGACATGGGAGAGGGAGGAGGAGCCTCCAGGACACAAGTGGAACTATCCACATACATAAACAGGATACTCAATGGTTGTTAGGCATAACAGGCTCACGTTCCTGATCACCTACAGTTCCCATGGGCGATGAAGACGTGTGCCGATGCCCCTGACACACCACTCGAAATGCGGCTCTCAAGATGTCTGCGGAGAATGAATGATAAAAAGCGTGTGCCAAAGGGGGAGGAGGTGGAAGTGGTGGCAAACGCGTCGTGCCACCTCTGTGAAGAAAGGAAGACAGGGAGGATGAGCTGAGCCATAATAGACCCGGTCGCATCTATCGAGCGTGGGAGACACGTTGCGGGGAAAGGATCTGCAAGAAGCAAGATGAGGATTTCTGGCTGTGGTAAAACTACGTAGGTGGGAGACGAACATGGCTTCAGGGAAAGAAGGTTCATGGCTTGAGTAACGAACCTCTCACGTTTCGACAAGAATGTCCGTTCCGCTGGAGTCTCTATATCTGGAGTGCCGGAAAGCATTTGACACTATGCCATACACGAGACTGGTAAAAGACCCGGATCTCCAAGACAGG
Source organism: Panulirus ornatus (assembly GCF_036320965.1). Lineage (NCBI taxonomy): Eukaryota > Metazoa > Arthropoda > Malacostraca > Decapoda > Palinuridae > Panulirus > Panulirus ornatus. The sequence continues at coordinate 97,626,538 of NC_092225.1, forward strand.
GAAAAAGTATATTATTACGGTGGATAGATTGTCGGCTTCTGGAAGGGAACAGAAGACGCATCTTGAGAGTTCTCGAAATGGTTTGAGGTCACCAGTGGCGTGCTACAGGTTTCTGTTCTGGGACCACTGTCCAATGTCTACGTCATCAATCTGTTTCAGGTCACCCCTAACTTTTCTCTCTTATTTCTGGTACCATCTTTAGCTCTTCTCTAGACCTTCTCTATCACCTCTTTGTGTTGTTTCACAGCCACCAATCCTCATTACTTTACATATGCTCAGGCTGAACTTGATCTACTCTATACAAATCAAACTGTCTAGGTCCCCTTGTAACTTGATGCAATCGCCCACGCTTTTTTCACTTCCCTCATGACCTCTGTATCATCTGC
>NC_092225.1:97634423-97644423 GCF_036320965.1 Panulirus ornatus
TCCTAACCTTGACTCGCTTCCTGTGACGTATGTCATGCAGTCTTCTCTATCTCACCTACATCATCCAGCACAATGGTCTTGTCTCATCACCGTCCCCCTCCTCCTCCTCCTATCTTTTACGCGCACACCCGCCTCTCATCGTCCTACTGCTCTGACCTTCCACCTCTTTCACCGCTCGGGTCTTGTCCCTTCCTCTTATCTCATTCACAGGTGATTATATTCTTTCGTTGTTTTCTTTCTCGATACATCGCCCTTCATTTCATTTTCTCTCGCTTCACTTGTCTCTGGTAGATATAAGAGAAAAACAGAGGTAACTTTCTCTCACTCATCCTCTTCACTCTCTACCACCACTTCTTCCAGCTCTCTTCCCTTCTCCCTCCTATTTTTTTCCTCTCTCTCTCTCTCGCTCCCTCTCCCTCCCTCCTTCTCCTCTTGCCCTCCCCCTATCAAGCCCTACTAACAATGGCCGACACGCCTAAAGCCCTTCCTATTGTGCTGGGGTTTTCGTGTTGCGATATTTACAATTCGATTACGACTTCCCAGCCCGACACAATGACCCCAAAACAAAGAGGCATTATTAAGTCAGCTCCGAATCCAGCTAACGCAACACGCAACACACACACAAAAAAAAAAAAAATCAAAAATCTACTTCGTATTTCAGCAAAATAAGTGGAAAACAAATGCAAGAAGAAGACCCCTCGTCTCCTACGGAGTCCTTTATACTCAATCCTTCTTTCACAATACCTCACAAGTATATATATATATATATATATATATATATATATATATATATATTCCTAGGTATACATAGTATCACATGTAATAGCCCCCCCATGAAGGTAGAGAGAGGTAAAAGAACTGAATCAATGGAAGGAGAGGAGGACAAACTTCCGCAGGAGGGAGGGATGGAGGGAGGGAGCTGTGGTGGCGGCGGCAGCGGCCTCGACCTGCCTAGCTAGGGGAGGGAGGGAGGGAGGGAGGGAGGGAGGGAGGGAGGGAGGGAAGCCAAGCCACATCACCACCAACCATCGTCACTGTCAAGTTCACGGCCCCCCCTCTCTCTCTCTCTCACACACACACACACACACACACACACACACACACACACACACATGACGCCAACGCCCTTCACACACACACACACACACACACCCATACATACCCTTACGCCGTGTCACTCACATACTCACATAGCATCACTCACATACTCACAGGCCTACACTGTACCGTAGTCTTATACGTTCGTATATCATGCACCTCTGTACCTGTATACCACGGACCTCTGTACCTGTATACCACGGACCTCTGCTCACATCACCACCAACCATCGTCACTGTCAAGTTCACGGCCCCCCCTCTCTCTCACACACACACACACACACACACACACACACACACACATGACGCCAACGCCCTTCACACACACACACACACACACACACTCCCATACATACCCTTACGCCGTGTCACTCACATACTCACATAGCATCACTCACATACTCACAGGCCTACACTGTACCGTAGTCTTATACGTTCGTATATCATGCACCTCTGTACCTGTATACCACGGACCTCTGCTCACGCGTCGTGGACGTAACGAACCCCTTCTGTCGGCACCTGCATCACGAACATCCGTACTCGTATTACAGAACTCAGTCCCCGGATCGCACCCGTGTATCGTGCGCGCGGGTGCGGTACATTACACACAATGTATCGTGCATCACGCTCCCTGTACATGGGTCGTCAGCGCGTTGATCCCGTCACTGTATCGCTCACCGCTGTACTTTTGAACAGCTGACCTCTGTACACTACTGACCTTAATTCTTCCTCACAACTGCATCACTGAACACCTGTGTTGCCATCCCATTAGTCCCCTACCCTTCGACACACGAAGCGAATCTATCATACCAACACAAGGGTCCAACGCAACACAAATATCTGTATATCCTCCACACTTGGAATCCAACGCAACACAAATATCTCTGCATACATCCGCCACACACACACACACACACACACACACACACACACACACACACTTTATAGCCAGGCACCGCACTTTCCTGATGGGCTAAACACCTTCTATGTAGCGCTGGGGGTCGTCCTGTATAGAATCTATACCAACCTTCATACCTCTTGCACATCTTTCTATCAACATGCTCAGGTCCACAAACCCACACAGTGCCACGAACTTACCACACAGTGTCACAAACTCACCACCTAGCCAACACTATCACAGACCCACCACACAACCGCACACTATCACAAACCCACCACACAACCGCACACTATCATCTCATACACAAAAAAAATTTGAGCCTCTTCAAGATCGAAGACACACACACACACACACACACACACACACCTTCGTCCGTCAGGGACGGTAAGGAATTGCAAGCCGTCGATGGCAGGCCATTCTCAACATCATCTTACACCGGCGTTTTCGACCCAAGGAGTGGCGAGGGGTGGAGAGGAAGCCAAAAAAAAAGAGAAACAAAACAGAAAAAAAAAAAACCCACACACCACGAGATGGAGAAAAAATATGAAGCATGGAGCATCGCGTGTCGGGGTGGGTCTCCAGCGGACCAGTGAGGTATACGTGGGCATGAATTAGGCTGGAGGCAGAGGGCATATTTAATATGATTAAGCTGGGCTGATGCTCCTCCGTGGGGCATAATTAACGTGATTGGGTAGCGCAGCGCTGGGCACCCGGAGGGCGTACTTTAAAGTGATTGGCTGGCCAAGTATAGGAGGTGGGGCATCCTTAATGTGACCCAGGTGATGCGCACACACACACACACACACACACACACACTAGCAGGTGGGTGTGACATAGGTGAACTACACACACACACACTAGCAGGTGGGTGTGACATAGGTGAACTACACACACACACATACTAGCAGGTGGCTGTGACATAGGTGAACCACACACACACACACACACACACACACACACACACACACACACACACACACCAGTAACTGGGTGCGACCTAGGTGAACCACACACACCAGCAGGCGAGTGACCCAGGTGAACTACACACCAGCTGGGTGTGACCTAGGTGAACCACACATTAGCAGGTGGGCGACCCAGGTAAACCGCACACCAGCAGGTGAGTGATCCAGGTGAACCACACACCAGCAGGTGAGTGACGTGGGTGAATCACATACCAGCAAGTCAGTGACCCAGGTGAACCACACTCCAGCAGGTGGGCGACCCAGGTGAACCACGCTCCAGAAGGTGAATGACCCAGGTGAACCACACACCAGCAGGTGGGCGACCCAGGTGAACCACACACCAGCAGGTGGGCGACCCAGGTGAACCACACACTAGCAGGTGAATAGTGACCACGGTGAACCACACACCAGCAGGTGGGTGACCCAGGTGAACCACACACCAGCAGGTGAGTGACCCCAGGTGAACCACACACCAGCAGGTGAGTGACCCCAGATGAACCACACACCAGCAGGTGAGTGACCCCAGGTGAACCAACACCAGCAGGTGAGTGACCCCAGGTGAACCACACACCAGCAGGTGAGTGACCCCAGGTGAACCACACACCAGCAGGTGAGTGACCCCAGGTGAACCAACACCAGCAGGTGAGTGACCCCAGGTGAACCAACACCAGCAGGTGACTGACCCCAGGTGAACCACACACCAGCAGGTGAGTGACCCCAGGTGAACCACACACCAGCAGGTGAGTGACCCCAGGTGAACCACACACCAGCAGGAGGGTAACCTAGGTGAAACACAGACCAATAGGTGGTGATCAAGGTATGGGCAGGGGTTGCCGTGGAGCGACGCAGTGTGTGTGTGTGTGTGTGTGTGTGTGTGTGTGTGTGTGTGTGTGTGTGTGTGGAGGAGGAGGAGGAGGGAGGTGTAGCAGGGTGGCCGGCTGCAGGGAAGAGCACACGCCGCCAAGTCGACGACCTCGTCAAGTGTGTTTTCGGTGGGTTGAGCCTGCTTTCTTGAGGGGGAGGGGAGGGGGTGGGGGGATAGCAGGCAGGCAGCGCAAGGTGGTGGGGAGGCGGGTAGGACAGGTCACAGCAGGCCCACAGGCACCAAGCCAATCCCTCTGATGACGCTTCCCGGGTTAATCCCCCATAAACATTCACAAACACACACACACACACACAAACTCGTTTGGGACCAGGAGAGTAGCAAAACTCCCTCCTCGTAGAGTACAAATACGTAAATAAACAAAGCATTATCAATAGTAGTATTACTCTTATCATATCTATACCTACCATTATCATATCTATATCTACCATTATCATATCTATACCTACCATTATCATATCTATATCTACCATTATCATATCTATACCTAGCATTATCATATCTATACCTACCATTATCACTATTATCATTCATGCTGTAGTTCTTTATACCACAATTATTTTCATTACTAGTATTACTATCATTACCATTACTAGCTTGAATCTGATCCTAAAAAAAGCCATACTTCAATTCACGCTCATCTTCATCTAATTACATCTTCACTACACCTTCCCCCCTTACTACGCTCTCATCTTAACTACACCCTCGATATCAATACTTCATCATCTCCACCATCCCATTATGGTCATCACAACTTCATCTTCACAAAGCCAGGACCATTCTGTGTTCGCTATACTCATCTTCACTGCATTTCCCTCAACTTCAGAATACCCCACGTCTTCACTAGGTCCACCATTCTCTCCCTGACTACACCCTCACCTTCGTACACTTTACCTCCACTACGCTGGGTTCACTGTACTCTACTACACCTTCACCTCCACAATGCCCTTATCTTCACTATGCCTGGTTCAAGGCCGGCGGCCTTGAACCGTTTGCCAGACGAACACACAACACCATTGCTACTACAACAATAATATAAATAATAGTATTATCAAAACCTTTATACACAATATCACCATTATTATCATAACCCATAATACCAACAGCTCTAAATATTAATAATAAAATATCATTATCATTATTATTATCATCATCACTATTATCATTAATAATAAAATATCATTATCATTATTATAATCATCATTATTATTATCATTATTATTATTACTATTATATTATTATCATTATTATTATTATCATTATTATTATTATCATTATTATTATTATTATTATTATCATTACTATCATTATTATTATTATATTATTATTATTATTATTATTATTATTATTATTATTATCATTATTATTATTATCATTATTATTATTATTATTATTAATTTTATCATTATTATTATAATTATTATTATTATTATCATTGTTATTATTATTATCATTATCATTATTATTATTAATTTTATCATTATTATTATTATTATTATTATTATTATTATTATCATTATTATTATTATTATTATTATTATCATTATTATTATTATTATCATTATCATTATTATTATTAATCTTATCATTATTATTATCATTATTATTATTATTATTATTATTATTATTATTATCATTGTTATTATTGTTATCATCATTATTATTATTATTATTAATTTTATCATTATTATTATCATTATTATTATTATTATCATTATCATTATTATTATTATTATTATCATTATTATTATTGTTATCATTATTATTATTATTATTATTAATTTTATCATTATTATCATCATTATCATTATTACACGTTATTATTACATATTCAGACTACTAGAATTTCAGGGATTCGATTCATATCATTGTGGCTGCTTGCTGTTCCTGATGAAGTTCCTCCACACGTACTTATGGAGTGTACTGATGTGATGGACGGGCCACGCCAAGTGATATCCATGATGCTGCTGCAGAAAGGTAAAGTGCCTTAGGGAGTTGTTGGGGTAGGGACAAATATCACACCTTATCTTTACGAAACGGAGATACCGGAAGGCAACGTTGAACTAAGGCAGTACTAGTGTGTCTCACGAGTACAGTATGTACGGTACATCACTGAAAAAGATCATCAGAAAGAAAGCGGACGACTTTATGCAGAAAAGAGAGACACTAGAACTGCAAACAGGAAAGGATTTCGGGGAAAGGAGATGCTCACACCTCTACAAGAGAGTGAGCTCCATCTTCGACGAGAGGGAGAGACACAGACACAAGGCTGGGTGGACTGAGTGTGTGTCTGGAAGACTCGATGGCTGAACCCAACACACAGGAAGCTGGGAAAAGAAGGGAATGATGGGGTGGCGCTCCTTCGACGGACGGGGCATAATGACCTTAGCAGAAGGAAACTAAGGATGCGTGTCAGAGAAGCCCTGGTAGGACTGGGGTTGAGTCACCAGTGGCTCAGTCCTGGGACCAATACTCTCCTTGATCCATGCAAATGATATGCCAGCACTGGACGTGAACGTGGCCGTGGATGGTGCCAAGGTCACGCGAGGGATGTATACATCGAGAGGAGGACCGCGTCAACTTGCCAAAGGGAGCTAGACAAACTCAGCCGGAGTTGGCACGACACATGAATGATGAAATGCGACCCGACCACACGTAATGTGGATGGAATACAGTGAAAGGACGGCCTCAATATGTACATTATCTAGCAGGAAATATATTCCACCAGTGTGTGTGTGTGTGTGAGAGAGGGGCATGGGGGATCGACCTGCCTTCTGAGTCCTAAATTATGAGAAAGGGAGACAAACTGATTGCTGGCGAATATCAGAGTCACGTTCAAGTACATGGATAAAGAAATATAAGTAAAGTATTCACATCCTGTACCATGCCAAAACTACAATATGGTCACCGAACTCGAAGAAGCAAAAAGAACTAATAGGGAAAGTCCAGAGGAAGGCATCAGTGGTGGCACCAAGAATTAAGAAGTTTCAGCAGGAGGATAAACTGGGCCATGTATCTGTCCACAGTGGACGATAGAGGAGTAAAAGGGTGACTTGATCACAACCCCTAAGTGTTTAAACCAGTTCGACGATGCCGAGAGTGAAACAGTTAGTCGAAAGATGTGAAGACAGAACAACCAGAGGCCATAACGTGAAATTAACCAAGTCTAAAGAAAATGAGTGTAAAGGAGCACTTTCGTGGTTACGGGAAGAATTGTGCAAAGACGCAATAAAGCGAATCATGGAACGGTGAATAAAGGCAGAATAAAGAAGCTGAAAAAATTGTAGGATAGTGAAGAAACTTGAAGAGATGGGGGGCCCCCACGAGCGTAGAACTCCCTCCCGGCGCAATACCCCTAGATGTAAAGGACACTTCTTTCCTACAGCAAGACTGCGTTGATCGTGTTAGCATACTGATGGTAGCCTGAGGGTGTACAATGACTCCAGTGTAGTGCAGGGGGGTGTCGGTGCACTGACGGTACATCATCTGTGTGCTGTGTGTGTGTGTGTGTGTGTGTGTGTGTGTGTGTGTGTGTGTGTGTGTGTGTGTGTGTGTTGTACACTGCCAGTGTAGTAGCGTGGGGTGATGTGGGGGCTACACGGACGGTACATCAGTGTACTGTGGAGGGTGTACACTGCCGGTACACTACACTGTGGGCTGGTGTGTGGGGTACACCACTGCCAGTGTAGTAGCGTGGGCTGGTGTGTAGGGGTACACCACTGCCAGTGTAGTAGCGTGGGCTGGTGTGTGGGGTACAACACTGCCAGTGTAGTAGCGTGGGCTGGTGTGTGGGGTACACCACTGCCAGTGTAGTAGCGTGGGCTGGTGTGTGGGGTACACCACTGCCAGTGTAGTAGCGTGGGCTGGTGTGTGGGGGTACACAGGGGATACAGGAGTGTCAGCTTAGCGCGTGGGGCAGGTGTGGGTACAGTATGGGGTGTGCCGGGCCGTGCCCCTGCCGGCACTGGGTCCGTGCTGGGGTTGCTGACCGGCCTCCAGGCACTCCTGCAGACCATCCTCCCTCCTCTCCTCCTCCTCCTCCCACACACCCTGACCTCCACCAGGCATCTTATCCCACCATACCTACCTGAACTCTAACCCCCCATCACGTGCCACAGTCTTCTGCCAACCCCCTGCCGACGCACTACACATACACACACACACACACTTCACCACGGTGTACACCCGTCAAACGGACCCCAGCGGGAACAGTGCACACCTGAACACCCAAGGAAGTGTTCACCTTTTGGTGTTCAAAAGGCCAAAAGCAGATTAATCATAAAGACTTTGTTTCTACACCCCCATCCAAAGTACACCTCAGTTATTACACCCGCCTACACCCCACCAGACGAACACCTTAGTTGTTACACCCATCTACACCCCACCTGACGTACATCTCAGTTATTACACACATCTACACCCCCACCCGACGTGTACACCTAAGTCATTATACCCATCTACACCCCCACCCGACGCTTACCTCATTAATAACACCAAGCTATATCACATCCCAAGTAAAACCACAAGAATTTTCAGAATCACTTAGACACACACACACACACACACACACACACACACACGCAAAATCTTGCCTCTCAAAATCTTCAGAACGCAAGATTCATCAATTTCCGGGTCATTCAGAACGATTCAAAGTCACTTAGAAATCTTACGACCACATTCCAATCTGCCACATCTGCAATGGAAAAGATAAGAACCGCATCTCCCCCCACAACCCCACCTGCAGATAAGAACCTTCACATGCCTGGGCCTCGTCGCTACAGGAACCTCCACACTTGTGCGCCTCGCCACATGAGCCTCCACGCGCCTGATCCACACCATCCGGGACCTGATTCATCTCAAGTCTCCCCGGGAAATCTGCTGTGCACCTCACGCTCATCCCGTGACCTGTGTTTCACTACGAAACTTTTCCCCTCCTCCTCCTTCTCCTTCCTCCTCTTCCTCCCCCCTAAAAAAAAAGTCCTACATTCCATGGCCACACCCGACCGACACGCTCTGGTAGTCCCTAGCATCTGCTGTACATCCTCTTCCTCCTCCTCCTCCTCCTCCTCCTCTTCGTCAGGAGCCAACTCCGTGCAGGCACCGTCAGGCGTTTGAACACACTCCCTCACCCTCCACCCCCCGGAGCCTCATACAAGCGGAAGGTAAACACAAGAGCCAGACCCCATATCTTCCCGGTTTCAATCAACAACAAACACCACGACGACAACAACAACAACAACAATAACCTCCTTCCTCGCCGATCACAACTAAAGCATGGCGCGTGCGGTGAGCCCTCGCCTATGGCTACTGCTGCGTCCTCCACATACACGGTCACCCTACGCCCTACAGAGCGGGTGGAGACACACACACACACACACACACACACACACACGCAAAACCGCCTCACTGGACGTCGAACGAGTTCATTAATGGGGGGAGGGGGGTGAAGCGCCTCGGGAGGAGAGCATAAAACAAACATGTTTTCAGGATAAGTTGGAATAGCTGGTGGGGGGGGGGGGGTGTTGGTGGGGGGGGAGGGAGCGGACGGGCGGGCGTGGGGTGAGGGAGGGAGGGAGCCCTGCCTCCCTCCCTCCCTCCCACAGCGGCCGTTATCATGTGGTGCAACAGGAGCGCCACGCTGGGGGTGGGGAGCGACGACCTCGCGCCCGCTCTCAACACCTGAAGAAGAAGGAAAAACACACACACACACACACACACACACACACGACGACAACGGCATCCTGCTCCTGCTGGTGGTCGTGGCTGTTCACCCACCACGTCTTCCACCCCTCATCCACCACGTCATCCACCTCTCGGGTTACAGCCGCCGCCGCCACAGGTACAGCAGTCCCCGGGGTTTCAATGCCGTTGCAGGTGCAAGAGTTCTGGGCCTGGAGAAGCCCCTGGTTCAGCAGTTCTGGGGGGGGGGGGGGTTGGTTACCGCACCCGCAGGCACGGAGGCTCTAGGAGGTGTTCGCTGCCGCGGCAGGCACGGAAGTTGTACCTAGGGAGGCGCTGGAGGTGTTCTCCACGACCGACGAACAGGATTTACGTTGCCATCGCAACCGTTGCCACAACCGTCGCGCGGAGCAGTCGGGGAGAAACACAGGAGTTCTACGGTGGTTCTACAGCAAGACACTCTACCTACATGCCAAGG
>NC_092225.1:97649423-97669423 GCF_036320965.1 Panulirus ornatus
TACTCAACCAAGTGGTCCACTACGTTTCCTACGTTCAGCATTCATACTCCCACCGACCTCAATTTTGGCAACGATCATCTCCAGTGTCTTAGGTCTCTCATGCCAGTGGTGAGTACACTGGACCACCCCCTTGAGGAACCACGTCTTCCTGTACAGTCCAGCACGTAAATGACGATATGCCCCACCCCCCTTTCCTTCCTCCATAGCCATAAACTTGATGGGAAGTCGGCTGGGGTGTGGGAGAGGGTCATCATCACCCGTCATCCCGCTCTCTCGTCTTGAATGGTTCGCCTGATCCAGCCTGACATCACCTGTGGTGTTGGCGGCGCAAAAAGACACGAGAGACACGATCATTTCTCCTTCCCATCCTTCACGTTCCTCTCCCTCCGCGGTACACCGCGTCGTCCTTAGCAACTCAGTATTCTACACATTCAGTTTTTTCCAGTGTTTCGTCCGTCTGAATGAGGCAGGCGAAATTTACCCACCACCTCCTCCACTCAGCGACACTGTTCCCTCAACCCCCCCCCCCCCCCCCCCCCCCCCTGAGCGGACTTATAGTCCTACGGCAACATTTCCGGTTCAGTACGTCCAGGGGCTGACGCGCTGCCGGCGGCAGCCCCACCACCACCTCCCTCCCTCCCTCCCTTGCCTGCGGTGAGGGTGTATTATCCGGGTCACAGCGTGTGGGCAGACGCGTGTTTACTTCCTGACCAGGTGCTGCCGCCTTGACTCCTGTACTCACACTGGGGGAAGGGGGGGGGGGGGGGGGGGGGGGCGGCACTCGACCGTCGCACCACCACCCACCAGGTAAACACCACACACGCATGATAGTCCACCTGCCGTAAGATGGCAGTCTCGCTCTCGTTAATTGGTGCTCCCGGCGTACGTGTAATTGGCTATTTATACTGTGAGACGGAGAGGGAGGGAGTGAGGGAGGGAGGGAGTTCTAAACTCGTGGAGGACCCCTACGACCACCACCACCATCTGTTGGACATCCCTACCATCATGCTGTACTGTATGTTGTCTCAATTTACCATGTTATCATTCGTTTTATTACATTTATCCACAACTTTTATAATACAAAATTTCTTCGTATATATATATATATATATATATATATATATATATATATATATATATATATATATATATATATATATATATATATATTGGAAAGGATCACAATTTTGCGCGTGATCAAGATATTCCTGAGTCCACGGGGAAAATGAAACACGATAAGTTCCCAAGTGCACTTTCGTGTAATAATCACATCATCAGGGGAGACACAAGAGAGAAATATTACAGTCAGTTGATATACATCGAAGAGACGAAGCTAGGACGCCATTTGGTAAACATGTGATTGTCCAGGTTGTTATCTTCACCCTCGTGAGCAAATCTATAGCCTCTATAGCCTTTCCCTGAAACTCGGCTCTCTTAACTCTGGCATCATCTTGGTCGCCCTCCTCTGGACCTTCTCTATCAGCTCCTTTGTGCTTCTTTAGCTACGGTGACCAAACGTGAGAAGCATATTGTAGTTCTGGCCTTATGTAGGATGGATGTGAAAAAGCTTGCTAAACATTACCTTACCCTTACATTTGGCTACTCTGATATCAGCCAGCAGACAGCTGGTCTCCTTAATTATTCTCCTAATGTGGGGCTCTGGCGACAGGTTAGGCATAGGGTCGACTCCAAGGGATTGTGTGAGATCACAATTTGTTTATTACTCGTGTTGCCCAGTCTCTTAATCTTGTGTATATATACATGCACCATGTCTTCACTGCTACGTGTGTAGGAGCACACACGCACACACACACCCTAGCTTATGGTGCGTGTGTGTGTGTGTGTGTGTGTGTGTGCTTTCCAGCAACATGTGAGTACCAATTAATCACACCTAAATATCCTAAGTATCCTGATATGAATTAGATAAAAGTCCCTTGGTGAATCTACAGTCTGTAAGTATGGAGGTTTGTGACGTGTTGTATATCTAGGCCTGAGGGGTAGAAGACCTCCCTTATCATCGTAAGGTCTACGTAAGGTAAGGTTCCAGACCCAGCTGTGGGGGTAGAAGACCTCCCTAACCATCGTAAGGTAAGGTAAGGTCCCAGACCCAGCTGTGATGTGTAGAAGACCTCCCTAACCATCGTAAGGTATACTTCAGGTAAGGTAAGGTCCCAGACCCAGCTGTAGGGGTAGAAGACTTCCCTCACCATCGTAAGGTATACGTAAGGTAAGGTAAGGTCCCAGACCCAGCTGTGAGGTGTATGTAGAAGACCTCCCTCACCACCGCAAGGTCCACGTAAGGGCAGAGAGGAAGCATCGAGTGTACCATTCCATTGCGAGTGGAACTTGGATCACACACAAGTGATCTACTGAGGGGAGAAATGCGGGTACCTGGGAGGACGTGGCGAGGAGGGAGACCAGTGCATCACAGCTTGGGAGTAGGTGGCAGGCGTGGTGACATATACAGTGCGGTGGAACGAAGTCGTGGGGACTTAACACGCCCACTGTAACTAAAACAGCATATGCACCTGATCAAGGCCAGCTGGGGCGGGGGGAGGGGGAGACAGACTTCGAAGAGGCTCTAGGTCAGAAAATAATGTGTCTGCTGCACTAGGGGGGGTGGAGGAGTCTGCATGGAGGGAAGAGAAAGAGGAGGAGGGAGGAGGGAGGGGGCGGAAGAATACGTCCATGTGTCCAGATCAAGACGTGAGAGGAGGGGAGTCTGTCTCCCTCAGCCCTGCTGTTGTGTGAGTCACGCGCGCGCCCGCACGGCCAGGAGAGGAGACCCACATGATACACACCACCCCTCGTGTATTATCACCACACCCCACACACACCCTACCTTAAAAAAAAAGGAGGGGGGGAGGCGAGAATTCCGGGGTGTTTTAAAAGTCGGCATTAGCTGACGTGGTTGGTCGGTGGTGGTGCCCGACACCACCGACCACCTGCCCCCCCCGACACACACACACAGATCAAGGATGCTCGCCACAAAAACTAGTTCTTTACCACGGTAACGCCGCCGCGACCAGATGGCTTTTACTGCGCCGTCCCGGAAACGTCCACGCACGTTCCCCCCGCGCCCCCGCCCCGCACCCCATCGCCGCCCCGTGATCTGAGGCGGGATGACCACAGAGGTGTACGGCGGGGGTACCCCTGACCTGAGGTGTGGGCAGCAGCAGGCAGGTCACCAGGCCGTCGTGGTGGTGGGCGGACTCCGCTGCGGTGGACGGCGGTGTGTGGGTCCCCAGAGCGGGCGGGCGATCCAGCACGACGGGGGGAAAACATACTTCATTCCCAGCGGCGACTGTCCAGGCTCATCACGGCCGGTCGGGGAGTTATCCTCACACACACACACACACACACACACACACACACACACACACACACACACACACACTGCTGCTGGTACACCCAGCCATTCATCTCGTACTACTACTACACAAGGTAACGTGTCGGTCAAGCCCTCTCGTGGCACGTCTCCACAAACACAGGCTACGGGAAGAAGCTCCCGTTCGCCCGCTGCGAATTACGGGAGTGAGAGCGGATCGAGAGGGGGTGGTGTCGAGGTGGGGTAGGGGGGAGCAGTAGTCGCCGGCGGCATCGGCAAAAATGGCAGGCGTGACGAGAATCTCCCGTAACCCGTTGCGTCACCAGGGGTCGTCAACGCGCCGTCGTCACTGACCAGGAGCGGTCAAGCCCGACACGCGCAACCAGGACAGCATCATCATCTGAACTACGATATATGGACGGGTTGAGCCTGCCTGCCTGCCTCTCCTCTCTCTCTCTCTCTCTCTCTCTCTCTCTCTCTCTCTCTCTCTCTCTCTCACGTTACGTGATGACAGTCGAGCACAGCCTTGCACAGCTGGCTTCGCCAGGAACGTTAAGAACATATATTTTTTTCTGTTTTTTTTTTTCTTATCGTAGATGATGTGTTGTTAGCTCTCTCTCTCCTCCCGTAGGTGTTGGAGGGGGGACCTCCTCCGACGCAAGGTAGGTGACGTGGCGGAGACGGGGTGACGATGCTCTGTGACGTGACGTGGCGCCGTAATGACGCTGTGTGACGCAGCGTGGTGATGACGATGATGCTGTGTAACATGGCGTGGTAGTGACGTTGTGTGACGCGGCGTGGTGTGAAAGTGCTGTGTGACGCAGCGTGGTGATGACGATGATGCTGTGCAACATGGCGTGGTGATGACGATGATGCTGTCTAACATGGCGTGGTGATGACGATGATGCTGTCTAACATGGCGTGGTGATGACGATGATGCTGTGCAACATGGCGTGGTGATGACGATGATGCTGTGTAACATGGCGTGGTGATGACGATGATGCTGTGTAACATGGCGTGGTGATGACGATGATGCTGTCTAACATGGCGTGGTGATGACGATGATGCTGTGTAACATGGCGTGGTGATGACGATGATGCTGTGTAACATGGCGTGGTGATGACGACGATGCTGTTGCGTGACGCGTCGTGGTGATGACGACGATGCTGTTGCGTGACGCGTCGTGGTGATGGGGGAGCGTGTGCACACCAGCCCACCCTCGTGATGTCGGCAGATGACGGGTGGACCACTAGCCGGTGTGACGTGGCGTGGTGTGGCGTGGTGCGGTGTGGTGTGGTGTGGTGTGGTGTGGTGTGGCGCTCCCCCGCGGCCCTCACGCCGGCCGGTCGTGTGGTACAACTAATAACCAACCACACAAAAACTGGACACCCGCAAGGTGGGGCGCGGGGCGCCATCTGCCTCACAATCCCACGGCCTGGCACCTGGAAAGACACTGGTGACCTTTGACCCTGGCATTACACCACATCCTCCTCCCTCCTCCTCCTCCTTGACCTTTGCCCTAACCCTAGGTGTCACCAACGCTTCATGACCTTTGCCCTAACCCTAGGTGTCACCAACGCTTCATGACCTTTGCCCTAACCCTAGGTGTCACCACCGCTTCATGACCTTTGCCCTAACCCTAGGTGTCACCAACGCTTCATGACCTTTGCCCTAACCCTAGGTGTCACCATCGCTTCATGACCTTCGCCCTAACCCTGGGTGTCACCAACGCTTCATGACCTCTGCCCTAACCCTAGGTGTCACCACCGCTTCATGACCTTTGCCCTAACCCTAGGTAAGACAATACTGCCACCACACCTGCCTGACCTTAGCTCTAACCCTAGGTAAGGTCCCACCACACCTCCCTATCCTTCACCCTAACCCTAAGGAAGGCACCAACCACACCTTCCCTACCCTTTGCCTCAACAGTAAGTAAGGTCACCCCCCCCCCTTCCCCTTCCCTAACCTTTGCCCTAACCCTAGATAAGGCACCACAGGCACAGCCAGCATGACAAACCCCCCTTTCTTTCTTTTTCTAACCCCCAGCGCCTGTACGTACGTACAGACACACTCCGCCACACGAACACCCCATACATCTCCCTCTGGCTTTGTTTACCGAGTCGAGGCGGTGGATCCGCGATAAAAACGACCCGTGCTATTTACTGTCTCACCACCGCCAAGGTGACATACATAACTAAGCGGCTCCTCAAGGAACCTGAAAGACGAAAGAAATCCCTCAAGGTGACAGGTTCCCCTTGCTACGTGCGCGTGTGTGTGTGTGTTTCATTTCACCTCATGAATCTCAAGGAATCCATCACTTCCCCTCACACTGATTGCAGGGCAGCCTTGAAGCCGTAGGAGCCCCACCGTATGGGAAGTCCCGGGGCTATATATCCACATCACCCATCTACCCCGATCACACCGCGCTCCAGTGGGTACTTACCGACGTCGCCCCCCGTATATCGCCGTCCGTCAGATGGCGATAATAACACCTGTACACCACTCGTCATTCACACGAAGATAACGTGATGTGGGTTTTCATAAAAAAAAATTACCAAAAGATCGAAATTACAAATTAATGATATCAAGGAGCATATGTATACATATATGTTATCTATTTTATTATACTCGCGTTAGCGAGGTAGCGCAAGGAAAGAGACGAAAGAATGGCCCAACCCATCTACATACACATGTATATACATAAACGCCCACACACGCACATATACACACCCATACATTTTAACGTAGACATAAACACACATACATACACAGACATATACATATAAACACATGTACATATTCATACTTGCTGCCTTCATCCATTCCGTCGCCACCCCGCCACAAGTTAAAGACATTGTGGGTAAACAAAACTATGTCTAACGTTACCAGACAATGTCAACAAGGCTAATGAAACATCTTGTGTATTTACATTCATTGACATCAAAACCTCGTGTACCGTGGCACCACACCATCACAACATCCAGTGGTTCACCATCACTGATCCAAAATCAACCCCGAACCTACTTCAGTGAAAGAACACAATAACAAAATCTAGAACAGTACAACAGTCACCATCAATAACAAGAGCCACAAGAGTGTTCCAACTGGATCACACAATAATAACGTGTTACACGTCACACACACACATCAGACTAGAGACGCATTGACGCAGAGGAACAATATTCACCAAAGAGAGTTACGCGTGAGTCACTCGACCATCCATGGCGCTGACCAACACCAACACCACACACCTCCCCCCCAACTGTATTTTAAGCCGAGACACTTGTGACGCCGTCACGCAACCAACCCTTTCCCTCCACCCCACCCCCTCACCTCCCACCACTACACCACACCACACCCCTCACCTCCCACCACTACACCACACCACACCCCTCACTTCCCACCACCACTACACCACACCCCTCACCTCCCACCACCACTACACCACACCCGTCACCTCCCACCACCACACCACACCCCTCACCTCCCACCACCACACCACACCACACCATGGTTCGCTCGCCCTTCGGGGAGGGAGGGAGGGAGAGAGAGAGAGAGAGAGAGAGAGAGAGAGAGAGAGAGAGAGAGAGAGAGAGAGTAGTATCACTTCGCCAAGTCCCTCGCCTTAACCAACCCCCCTCCCATTCACCAATATGTTAAGATGTCCTTCATCATCCCGTCCAACTGAGCAGAAATCCCAGGCGTCTCTCTCTCTCTCTCTCTCTCTCTGCTTCGGTCTGGCAGAAGGACGGGAAATTGGCCCTTCACGCCACATGTACTGCTACGGCCATCACCCCCCCCCCCCGGGTTGACGAGGGCGTTACACGAGTACTTCTCCCCCCTCCCACCCCACCCCACATCCCCTCCCACTTAAGAGGTACATTTCCTCCCTCTCCCCTCACCCTCCCCTCCACCTCCCCACACCTTGAAATGGACTATACCTCATCAACACAACTACCTACTACCCCGCCTCCCCCAACCCCCACTTGATGACAAGCCTTGAGGGCGACCTCGCAACTGGCACAGGGCGTTATCCACCCACCTTCTTCACCCCTCCCTCACTCCCCCAACCCCCCATAACAAGTGCACAAACACAGCTCATTTAGTCTTGAAAGGGGTGGAGGGAGGGGGAGAGTTGGGGGGAAGGAAGAGTGGGGAAGGGGGTGAAGGGTGAGGCTTTCCCCCCTCCAGAACCGTAGATATTGAAACACCACTGAGGGTGGGTGAGGAGGAAGGTGAGGGGGAAGGAGGGAGGAGGGTGGAAAGACCATGGGAAGGTTGTCTTGAAGGAGGAGGTGAGGGAGGGAGTGTGGTGTGTCACCCCCACATGATGGTGGCGTCTCTTCAAACAGACGCCAGGGAAGGAGGAGGAGCCTCGGGGGGGATGTATGTTAGCTACCGCTAGTACGGCCTCCGTGTCAGTTGCTTGGTAACTATAGCTGGACACATCGATCGCTCCTCCTCCTCCTCCTCCTCCTCCACAATTCAACCCCGAGAGCACGACGGTACGGCCCTTGAACACGACGGTACTGCCCTTGAACACGACGGTAAGGCCCTTGAACACGACGGTATGGCCCTTGAGCACGACGGTACGACCCTTAAACACGACGGTACGGCCCTTGAACATGACGGTACGATCCTTGAACACGACGGTACTGCCCTTGAGCACGACGGTGCGACCCTTGAACACGACGGTACTGCCCTTGAGCACGACGGTACGGCCCTTGAACACGATGGTACGACCCTTGAACACGACGGTACTGCCCTTGAGCACGATGGTACGACCCTTGAGTACGACGGTGCAGCCCCTTAAACGACCCTTGAGTACGACGGTGCAGCCCCTTAAACACGACGGTACGACCCTTGAACACGACGGTGCGACCCCGTGAACAGGATGATGAGGCATCTGAACACGACGGTACAGCCCATTGAACACGACGGTATAGCCTCTTGAGCACGACGGTACGGCCCTTGAACACGACGGTACAAGCACGGGCTATGATGGCCAGGCCTTATGAGTGTAACCCCTCAACACTTTACCCTTACTGAAGACCACCTCAAAAGTCACGAGCGCCGTGGCACCCCACCCAAGCACCGCACCTCAGCGCTGCTGCTGAAGAATCGTCCCGCTCTCGTGCTCAGTGGGTCAAATACGACCCAGGCAGGGAATTCACACACACACACACACACACACACACACACACACCACGATGGATGCCAGACTAGACACGGTTCACGAAGGCCCACGCCTGTGATCCCTCAACCTCCACGCCACATGGATAAATGTCACCCCCGCCATTAAAGGCGTGCGTGCGTGCGTGCGTGCGTGCGTGCGTGTGTGTGTGTGTGTGTGTGTGTGTGTGTGTGTGTCCTTACCTCTCGGGAATCCAAGGAGCAGTTAACCATTCCTGGCTGTGGAGACTTGAGCCTGGCGCCCATGACAATAACAAACCATGTTCCACACACACACACACACACACACACACACACACACACACACACACACACACACACACGCCTCCTGTATAGCACGAAGGCCTCTACCACCTGCCCGGGAAACAACCCACTAGCCCCCCCCACACACACACCCCATGTCAGGTTTTTCCCCTCCCATGACCTGAAAACGGGGTGGGTGGGTGAGTGGGTGGGGGGAGATAAATTTTGGGCTTTCACCGAGGGTGGGACGAGACGGGACGGGGCGGAGCGGAGCGGTGTGTGTGTGTGTGTGTGTGTGTGTGTGCGTCCACATGGACGCAGAGTTCGGCGGTGGACGGCGAGGAAACATGAATAAGCCAGACACACACCCCCCGCTATCGTGGCACCTGTCGCTAACCCACCTGCAGGGGAACAGGTGTACCTCGTGGGGGGGGGGGGTATAAAACACACAGGTGTCACACCACCCGAACCATCCTCCACCGCACGAAGACCTGCCTCTCGAAGATTCGTCTCTCCACACCAACCTGTCTCCCCCCAACCACACACACACCCATCCATCCCCACCCCCAACACACCACCACTCGACACTCACTTCAACACGCACCGGCAACACTTCACAGCATCAAATAATATGTTTAAGCGTCACTATTATCACGCTTAACAGGGAGAGGTTACAGCTACCAAAAGTTAAGGCCCCTCCAGCTGTAGTAGCCAGCGTCCAGCACCAGCACCACCCAAAGCCCCTGCAGCCGTGGCCAGCGTCCAGCACCAGCACCACCCCACGCTGGAGGACGGGGGACCCCTTCTTGGCTCCGACGGGGCAAGTGTGTCTTGCCTAGAGAGAGAGAGAGAGAAGGGGGAGAGCGCGGGGGGCCGCCAGGGGCCAGGCCGGGGCTGGGGCTGCTGGTGATGGAGGAGTGAGGGGTCCGACGACGGGTACTCACCACTGGAAAGCGTTGAAGTGGAAGTAGACGAGCCCCTGGCCGTAGAGGAAGGTGGCCTCCTTCCAGTAATCGTTGGGCCGGAGGTTGTAGAACTTCTGGTACGCTGACATGGCTGACGGGAGAGAGAGAGAGGGAGAGAGATATAGATATATATATATATATAAGATGATACACACTTGTAAATTGGTCTTAATACATAGGCAGATATGCAGTTGGTGAGGATGGTTCATCAAATATCAGGAGGCTAAGCTTGCTGGCTAACAGGTAAGGAACGCTCTCAGGTACTGACGGGGACGACACTCAAAACACGACGCTATGATCCTCGGAGCACGACGGTGCGAACCCTTGAGCACGACGGTACGAACCCTTGAGCACAAAGGTGCGACCCTTGAGCACGACGGTACGAACCCTTGAGCACGACGGTACGAACCCTTGAGCACGACGGTACGAACCCTTGAGCACGACAGTACGAACCCTTGAGCACGACGGTACGAACCCTTGAGCACTACGGTACGACTCTTCAGTACGAACGTACGACCCTTGAGAACAGGGTACGAGCCTTGAAAACGACGGTACGACCCTTGAGCACGACGGTGCGGCCTTTGAGCACGACGGTGCGACATGAGCACGACGACACCCTTGAGCACGAAGGTACGACCCTTGAGCAAGACGGTACGACCCTTGAGCACGACGGTGCGACCCTTGAGCACGACAATACGACCCTTGAGCACGACAGTACGACCCTTGAGCACGACGGTACGACCCTTGAGCAAGACGGTGCGACCCTTGAGCACGACGGTACGACCCCTGAGCACGACGGTGCGACCCTTGAGCACGAAGGTGAGACCCTTGAGCACGAACGTACGACCCTTAAGAACAGGTGTACGAGCCTTTGAAAACGACGGTACGACCCTTGAGCACGACGGTAATAACCCTCTGAGCTCAGCGGCACGAACGACCCCTTGAGCACAACGGGGGTATAGAAATCCTCCCCTCCATTCCTTTACTTTTCCAAAAGAAGGAACAAAGAAAGCGGCCAAATGAGGCGTCTTCCCTCTGTGGCTCAGTCATCCGTTCTTGAACGCTACCTCGCTGACATGGGAAATGGCGAATATGTACGACAAAAAAAAAAAAAAAATACACGGCACTAAATGTAGAACGAACCAGTTGTGAGAGAGCAAAGGGCCGCTCACGAGAGGTGGACGACAACGAACCACGCCAAAAAAAAAAAAAAAATAGAAAAAGAAAAGATGATAAGCCAGAAAATGTGACTTGCACAGCTACATCACAGACCAGAGTCCTCTGGAGAGAGAGAGAGAGAGAGAGAGAGAGAGAGAGAGAGAGAGAGAGAGAGAGAGAGAGAGAGAGAGAGAGAGAGAGAGAGACTGGCTGACCACAGTGTTTTGGGAAAAAAGCAAAAAACGGGATGACTGATATAAGACGTCACTTCGAAAACCTACGAAACGTCTCCCCCACCTCCCCACCCACCCACACACACACACACACACCCACGCACCCACCCACACACATACACACCCACACACACACACACACACACACACCATCACCCCAGCGCTACAGCGGTGAAGGGGAGAAACGAAGCCAGGCGGGTGGAAATGAGTGGAACAGGATAAGGCCGTGACCCGTGGCAGCCACTGACCTACGACCCCGGCCTTCAGGAGGAAGGGGGGGGGGTATCATCTTGACTCACGGGGGGGTCAACAGCACACGAGGTCAAGGAACAACTCGCACCACGAATACATGTATACATATACTTCTGGGATCCCAGCACCTGCATATACATATACTTCTGGGATCCCAGCACCTGCATATACATATACTTCTGGGATCCTAGCACCTGCATATACATATACATCTGGGATCCCAGCACCTGCATATACATATACATCTGGGATCCCAGCACCTGCATATACATATACATCTGGGATCCCAGCACCTGCATATACATATACTTCTGGGATCCCAGCACCTGCATATACATATACATCTGGGATCCCAGCACCTGCATATACATATACATCTGGGATCCTAGCACCTGCATATACATATACATCTGGGATCCCAGCACCTGCATATACATCTGGGATCCCAGCACCTGCATATACATCTGGGATCCCAGCACCTGCATATACATCTGGGATCCCAGCACCTGCATATACATATAATTTCTGGGATCTGCGATGGCACCTGGCGTGTCATTCACGTGGGGCTGTGGAGACGGGTCTGCCCCCGTAGCTGACTCTGGGATCAGTCAGGCTATTGGGGGCGGCAGCACGCATCAGCGGGCTAAGCCTCGCCTCCCTTCCTCCCTACCTCCTCCTCACTCCTCCTCCCCCAGCAGACCGTCAGGTCATGTGGAGGTCTACAGGAGTCTGCCCTAATGACTATTCTTTGAGGTTCTCTCCCAACTGGTCCAATTCTGACTGGTCCAATTCTTTTCTTTCTATTATCATTTTCTTAGGGGAGGTGATCTCCTGGGTCGTCTAAAAATTCTCCTAAAAACCTTTTCCATAATCAAAAGCTTGAACAGCTTTTTTTTTTCGTGAGCCAGGGATGTCTGCGCAAGCTTTAAGCTTACTTGGACTTAAAGCTTTTTTTTTTCTTCTTTCGCAATGTTTTGGCAGAGTTATCAGAGAGGGTTGCATCTCCCACCATGCCAGAGGGTATGAACTTTGGACTGAAGGCTGGGAACCACGCCTTCCAAGAATGTCTATATGCAAATATATATATATATATATATATATATATATATATATATATATATATATATATATATATATATATATATATATTCTTTCACCCCTATCCCCAGGGATAATATACATATATATATATATATACACATACACACACATACACACACACACGCACATATACACACACACGCACATACATATATGTACATATGAAAAATGTAAGAAACAATTTAGAAAACTGAAACTTCTAGCTTGAAATGAAAAGAAAAAATGAATGTCACATAATGGTTCAACCTCTGGCTATGGAAAAAGGAAATGTTTAATCTATTTACACAAAAGTCAATAGTAGTTCTCATCAATTTGACCACTGTATCAATAAGCTTCAATGTCTAAGCTACATTTTTTCCAATTTCACTATTTTCTTGTCAAAGCACCATGTATGAAAACTGTCACTCCAGTAACACAACTATAAACATTTACTTCCCCTTTAAAAAAGTTCTGGGGAAGTCTGTCTCGATACACTGCGGGACACTCTACCACCTGGCGAGGTTTGTGTTGCAATGGTTCTTGATTCACAAACGTAGTAGCATCACTGTTGGGCCAAGGTAGTTCCGTTGGCGAAGAGGAGCTCATGAAACATGTCGGAAAGCATGCTACTGCAGGCAGGAGTGAAGGCTGTTTCCTTGCGCTACCTCGCAAACGCGGGAGACAGCGGCAAAAAAAAAAAAAATATATATATATATATATATATATATATATATATATATATATATATATATATATATATATATATCCATTCGCCACTCTCAGAGAGTAACCTCAAAATTGTTCTATGTTCCCAGGAGTTTGCATATATATATATATATACATATATATATATATATATATATATATATATATATATATATATATATATATATATATATATATATATATTATCCCTGGGGATAGGGGAGAAAGAATACTTCCCACGTATTCCCTGCGTGTCGTAGAAGGCGACTAAAAGGGGAGGGAGCGGGGGGCTGGAAATCCTCCCCTCTCACTTTTTTTTTTTTTTTTTTTTTTTTTTTTTTTTTTTTCCCAAAAGAGGGAACAGAGAAGGGGCCCAGGTGAGGATATTCCCTCAAGGGCCCAGTCCTCTGTTCTCAACGCTACCTCGCTAATGCGGGAAATGGCGAATAGTATGAAAGAAAAAGAAAAGAATATATATATATATATATATATATATATATATATATATATATATATATATATATACATATATATATATATATATATATATATATATATACATTTTTTTTTTCTAATGTCGACTGTGATCGATTTCTGTACTTTTCCTTGTTCCACAGTCTCGCCCGCCTCAAGGAAATGTGTCAGAATAAAAGAATAATATATCTCATCTGTAGACAGTTCTGTCTCTACTGCCTTTGTGGGTTCGCTATATCCGACCTCCCATCATTTTCCAAACCTATAAACGGCATGCCTCTGATATATATATATATATATATATATATATATATATATATATATATATATATATATATATATATATATATATATATATATATCGATGTGTCAATATCTACCAAAATCGAGAGATAACTACTTTATATCGTGTCGAAAACAGATCGAATGGAGACCAAGGCTTTCAACACAAGAACCGACACAGTCACATATAAACAGGCGCTAAACTCGTTCCTGATATATATATATATATATATATATATATATATATATATATATATATATATATATATATATATATATATACATATATATATATATATATATATATATATATATATATATATATATATATATATACTTAACCGCTATTTCCCGCGTTAGCCCAACCACTCACATATACATACATATACATACACAGACATATACATATATACACATGTACATAATCATATATATATATATATATATATATATATATATATATATATATATATATATATACATATATTACAGTATATCGAGAGCTTTGTCTAAGATTGTGTTAACGATGTCAAAATAGTTGAAGATTTACCTCAAAATATCAGAAGACCAGACACCAGGAGAAGACCAGACACCAGGAGAAGACCAGACATCAGGAGAAGACCAGACACCAGGAGAAGACCAGACACCAGGAGAAGACCAGACACAGATTTCTTCTTTTTTTTTCTTTTCTTCCCCCCCCCCCCCCCCCCTGGCACAGCTCGCGTCCCATAAATCATTCGTAACCATTCATCAAACTCGACCGGTAATTGAGTCATCCTGTTAACCTTGGTAGCAATGACACTGAGTTTCCTGCCAGTTAGTCATAGCCTTAATAATAATGATATGCTCGTACACGTCATTATGTCTTGCAGGCCATCAGGACAGCACACACACACACACACACACACACACACACACACACACACACACTCCAAAAGGTGTGGTAATGGCCTGGTTCTCTGGCTACACGTATAAGAAACTCTTAGATCAAACACACACGTGTATTATCTTCGACTAAAAATAGGTTCTCGACGACAGAATCACACCTGTATGAACACAGGCCCTGGTGAACAATGCACGAGTTTAGAACTAATGTTCAGTCAGGGTCGTAACAAACTATGTTCAGTCAGGGTCGTAACAATCCATGTTCAGTCAGGGTCGTAACAAACTATGTTCAGTCAGGGTCGTAACAAACCATGTTCAGTCAGGGTCGTAACAAACTATGTTCAGTCAGGGTCGTAACAAACTATGTTCAGTCAGGGTCGTAACAAACTATGTTCAGTCAGGGTCGTAACAAACTATGTTCAGTCAGGGTCGTAACAAACTATGTTCAGTCAGGGTCGTAACAAACTATGTTCAGTCAGGGTCGTAACAAACTATGTTCAGTCAGGGTCGTAACAAACTATGTTCAGTCAGGGTCGTAACAAACCATGTTCAGTCAGGGCCATAACAAACCATGTTCAGTCAGGGTCGTAACAAACTATGTTCAGTCAGGGTCGTAACAAACTATGTTCAGTCAGGGTCGTAACAAACTATGTTCAGTCAGGGTCGTAACAAACTATGTTCAGTCAGGGTCGTAACAAACTATGTTCAGTCAGGGTCGTAACAAACTATGTTCAGTCAGGGTCGTAACAAACTATGTTCAGTCAGGGTCGTAACAAACTATGTTCAGTCAGGGTCGTAACAAACCATGTTCAGTCAGGGTCGTAACAAACTATGTTCAGTCAGAATCATAACAAACCATGTTCAGTCAGGGTCGTAACCACTGGTCATGTCCACAACTGATGGGGTTGTAGACCTAGGCGTCCCATATCCCCTAGGCTACATCCATCACAATGCCCACTACCAGACCACACAACCGATGGGGTTGTGGGTCGAGCGATGCGCCCTGTAACCACTGGCCACAGCCATCAACACAAGTCCCATAACTTGGTCATGTCTACAACTGATGGGGGGGTGTTGTGGATGAAGAGAACCACCATGCCACATCAAGCAACACAACCAGCCATGTCATGTCTACAACTGATGGGAGGGTTGTGGATGAAGAGATCCACCAAGCCACATCAAGCAACACAACCAGCCATGTCTACAACTGATGGGAGGGTTGTGGATGAAGAGAACCCCCAGGCCACATCAGGCACCACAACCAGCCATGTCTACAACTGATGGGGGAGTGGGAGGCTGTGTGTGGCCACGTCCACCACCACCACCACCACACAAAACTGGCCACGTCCACCACCACCACCACCACCAACCACCACACAAAACTGGCCAAGTCCACCACCACCACACAAAACTGGCCACGTCCACCACCACCACTACCACCACACAAAACTGGCCACGTCCACCACCACCACCACACAAAACTGGCCACGTCCACCACCACCACACAAAACTGGCCACGTCCAGAAGTGAGAGTGCAGCTGCTGGAGACGGTGGCCGCACCACCACTTAACCAGTGGCCACTCCTCACTCCTCCTCCCTCCTCCTCGCTCGCCCGGAAGCCACCAAGGTCCACAACATCCTGGACGTCTGTCTGTCTGTCTGCCTGCCTGACGAACCCTCCTCCACCAGAAAATACCACCTTTGCCATAAAACACGACGCCCACGTGCGTCCCTCACCCAAAACAAATTGAACCGGACAATGTACAATTCATACCGTGCCACACACACACACACACACCCACACACACACACACACACACACACACACACACACACACAACACCTGTAATATACACCTGTCGACGTCGTAATCACACGCCTCTCATCACGCCTCCGGTAAATGCTGACATGAATCCAACATGACCTTCCGTAACCGTTGGTGTACGTGGCCTCCAGAACAACTAGCCAACACTACTGACGAAGGCGCAGTGACGGAACGTCGCTCCGAGGTATGAGAGAGAGAGAGAGAGAGAGAGAGAGAGAGAGAGAGAGAGAGAGAGAGAGAGAGAGAGAGAGAGAGAGAGAGAGAGAGAGAGAGTTCCACCTATGGGGAAGGGGTTCCATCTCTTTGTGGCAAATGAGGTTTTCAACCTGGGAGTGGGGGACGCTCCTGCTGGCACCCTCCCACTCCACCCCCGGGTCGTGCTACCGTCTGAGGGTGGACCGGTGAGTGACATGCCTGCTAACACCAACACCTCCTCCTCCTCCTCCTCCTCCCTCCTGGCGGCACCAGCTGTTGCCTCCACCACCTGGGATCAGCAACACCCCGGTGCTGGACACTGACAGACACTGCCACAGAAGAGGCGTACAGGAGCCACACCTGCAGGTATAACTCCAGCTGGGTGCTGCCGTGTCTGGCCGGGGGCGTCGTCCACCCCCCAGCACTGGCACCTACAAACGACACCACAGGTGCCTTACGGCTGGGAGGGAGGATGCCGGACAGACCAGCGCGTCTCTTAACAACCCGCCAAACCCCACGGCAAAAAGGCCCGCTGGCGTACAGGGCCGGGAGGGCGGGCTGGCGGACCCTATCAGGGCACGGGCATGAACGTAGCGCCTGCGCCCCCCGGTGAAAGCACTGCAAGAGCCCGTGATTTCCGGCAGTGACTTCTGCGGTGACCCCCCTAAGCAGAGGAGGGGGGGGGGAGAATCTCTCTCTCTCTCTCTCTCTCTCTCTCTCTCTCTCTCTCTCTCTCTCTCTCTCTAGGATGTGGTGAATGACGTGCAGGGGGGTGAGGTGATCAAGTCTCGGATACTCCTGAGAGCCCCAGGTTGTGTGTGTGTGTGTGTGTGTGTGTGAGAGAGAGAGAGAGAGAGAGAGAGAGAGAGAGAGAGAGAGAGAGAGAGAGAGACTCGTCCTTGAGTGTGGCGAAAGACTCGAGTGTAAGCGTGAGATGGGGGGGGGACAGCCTGCCTGGGACGCCCCCCCCCCCCCCCCGGATGTAGCGAGAGCATTTCCTGATTGGCCCTTTAACCTATGGCCTCCAACACCTTACAGACACACACACACACACACACACACACACGCTCCGAGCACTGGGCCAACACACCCACTGTGCTGTTCACCTTGGCCGATGCCTGCCACGTTCACCACACTCGCACACGCACACGCACACACACATACACACACACACTCACAATTACCACACACACACACATACACACACACACTCACAATTACCACACTCTCCCACACAAACACACACACACACACACACACACACACACACACACACACACACATACACACACACACACACTTCCTAAAACACGATACACACGCACCTCACCACCAACACAGCCAACTCTACATCCTCACCCCCACCATACACCCACCACACTTTAAACTCTCCATCCCACAGAATCAGCCCGAGACCACACCACCACACTCTACCTACACTCCCGATACACAGCGCACCAAACATCCAAAACCAACTGCGCCAAGTGACTTGTCAACAAACACCATCGCCAAAAAATAATGTTTCGCTCAACAAATTCCAGATGCCTATGTCCACAACAAACAAAGACACGGACACACACACATTTCATATATATATATATATATATATATATATATATATATATGTATATATTCCTATGAGTCCACGGGGAAAAAATGAAACACGATAAGTTCCCAAGTGCACTTTCGTGTAATAATCACATCATCAGGGGAGATACAAGAGAGAAACATAAAAGTGTACACAAATCACAAGGAACAACAGCTTCCCAGAAGGTCCCACGAATTATCAAAAGAGAGTTCACTATTTTCCTTCTTCTTACGTTTCCATTTAAAGGTTTTCTCTGTCCTGTGGACTTCCATTGACTTAGCGGTGAAAAAACAAATCAGGTCTCCCTCCCTTACTGGGATCAAAATATTTTAACTCCGTCCTTTTCGGGGGATTAAAACACTACGACATTCCTGGGATTACAATCCTAAGTCCTTCCTCTGGGATTAAAACAACCCATCCTTCCTGGGATTACAACCCCACGTCCTTCCTGGGATTACAGCCCCACGTCCTTCTTAGGATTAAAACACCATGTCCTTCCTGGGATTACTGCCCCACGTACTTCCTGGGATTAAAACAAAACGTCCTTCCTGGCATTTAAAACACCACGTCCTTCCTGGCATTTAAAACACCACGTCCTTCCTGGCATTTAAAACACCACGTCCTTCCTGGCATTTAAAACACCACGTCCTTCCTGGCATTTAAAACACCACGTCCTTCCTGGCATTTAAAACACCACGTCCTTCCTGGCATTTAAAACACCACGTCCTTCCTGGCATTTAAAACACCACGTCCTTCTTGGGATTAAAACAACACTTATTTTTTTTGGGATTATAACCCCACGTCCTTCCTGGGATCACAACACCACGTCCTTCCTGGGATCAAAACACCACGTCCTTTCTGGCATTTAAAACACCACGTCCTTCCTGGGATTATAACCCCACGTCCTTCCTGGGATCACAACACCACGTCCATCCTGGGATCAAAACACCACGTCCTTCCTGGCATTCAAAACACGCTGCAAACGTGCCACCAAGACGCAGTGTGTATACAAACGTTGGCCGGGACCACACTGCCAACGTTTGACAAGAGCATATAGGCCAACTCTTGACAGGGTACGTTGTATATACATCACAGCGACCAATGATCATGTCCCATAATATATCAAAGTTCATGTTGTGGTTGTGTTTCTTTCAACAGGATGTAAATAAATGAACGTTGTATTCATGAGAGAGAGGAACGTTTCTCGCGCCAAGAAAACGATGATTTGCGCGCCACAGGTAACACCAAGTTTACCAGCCCATTTCTGCTTGCAGCGTTACAGGCTACAGGATACAGAGTGGGCTGTATGTTAAGTGTACGTTACAGAGATTACTGCAGGCTACAGGCTGCTACACTTTACTGTAGGTTACAGGTTACTGCAGGTGAATTCCATGAGGTAAACCATTGTGGGGTATGCGTAAGATTCCATGAGGTAAACTACAGTGAGGTATACGCAAGGTGGAAACCATCATAAAGATTCCATGAGGTAAACTCAACTTGTCAGGTACATGTAAACTAACATCATTCCATAAAGGTAAACTATGATAAGGTATACGTAAGGTAAACCATCATCATTCCATAAAGGTAAATCCTG
>NC_092225.1:97676923-97684423 GCF_036320965.1 Panulirus ornatus
TTTTTCCCCAGCGGCGGCGCACGCAGCAGGTCTGGCGGGCGCGTACTCACACACCACGGGCATGACTCTACAACATTCCCCATTCATTTCATGGGTGGGGGAATGGGGGAATTTTCGAACAGGTCGTGTTAATGGATTCGGTCCCGGGA
This sequence comes from Panulirus ornatus, assembly GCF_036320965.1. NCBI lineage: Eukaryota > Metazoa > Arthropoda > Malacostraca > Decapoda > Palinuridae > Panulirus > Panulirus ornatus. The sequence goes on from NC_092225.1 coordinate 97,677,073, forward strand.
GATATACGATCAATAAATCCCTACGTTTACCAATACTGTCCGATCGTATCATCAAAAGCAACTGATTCGATCACAGAAATCAAATAGAAATATGATTATAAATAACATGGCGAGAGAACGAAATTCACCCCAATAATAAACCCCTCGGTCGTCGTCCACACCGTCAATATATAGCGAAGTGTACGCTGGATGTAAACATACCAGGGAAGTACACACACTCACATGTACCAGGCCCGAGGTCCCCAACACGGTATATGATATGTACTCACATACACCAGGTCCCCATCACTGTATATACTATATACTCACATACACCAGGTCCCCAACACTGTATATACTATATACTCACATACACCAGGTCCCCAACACTGTATATACTATACGCTCTCACACACACCAGGTCCCCAACACTGTATATAATATACTCATACAACAGGTCACCAAAACTGTAAATAATATACATTCACATACAACAGGTCCCCAACACTGTAAATAATATGCACTCACATACAACGGGTCCCCAACACTGTAAACAATATACACTCACATACAACAGGTCCCCAACACTGTAAATAACACACACACAGACACAATTCTTCCTCTTCACACTTTGAAGGAGTGAGGGGTGATCTGTTCATGGCCTTTAAGTTTCTAAAACAGGTCAAAGACGTGGACACTGAACTGTTCATCGAGAGATGTAGGTATCTAGAGCAATCAGGGAACATAACACGACATTTAGCTCACAACTCGCTGAAAAAGGATGCACAGAGCGACTCTCATAACATGTGACAGTGGTGGGAGAATGGAACGGAATACAGTGTCTGAGTGCACGGTTAATGCAGAGGTCAAACCATACTTGAATTTCAGAAGTCGTATGATAGTGGAGAATTGAGTTCAAGTGATTGGCGCCCCGGGAGTTTAGCAAGGGCGGCGTCACTCAAGCACTTGTTGCGTCAATTTCTTGACTTCCGCAATTTTTTCTTTCTTTCTTTCGCGTGCTGGGTCGCACCCGCGAAGAGAACCAACGGACCAGCGCAGCCACGTCATTTCTTTGACGTCAACATAAACAAGTAAGATGGCTCTGACCGTCGAAGAAGCTGTGGTCATCTTAGGTTTCCTCTGTCTATCAGACAGAGTAGAAAGGTCAGGCATTCCACACAGAAAAGCGTATGTACATACGTTCACGGTTGGCGCGTAGAGACCACTGCACGAATGTAATACAACAGACCGTAAACATGGGACGGTCTGTCAGCGAGAACTCTTCTCTCTACGCCAGCGTCATCTGCTACTGTACGCCTTCCCGTTCGTCGACTTCGTTGCGTATATAGATGGGCTCTCGCGTCCCGTCAACAACCATGGGGCATTACGCTATTCAAAAAGGCGTTCTTCGCACCGCCGTACACACACCGAAGTCAACGCTACAAGTCTCGAGGCGAAATCGTGTCTGCCGCGCACAATAAATCCAAGTGGCATCCAATGTAAACAAGACCAATGAGATGTGTTTACGATAATTATCAACATTATAATAAATCTAGACTAACTAATTTGAGAAAATATGTTATAGAATTGTAATGTAATTATGCCTTTAATTATCATGAAGAATTATATATTTTACTTGGGTGAATTTTTTTGCACTCACGAGTATAGATTTTAATTTTGACTGGGCATACTGATGAAGGCGTGTTCCCGGGATCAAGACGAAGAGCTTCGCATCACTGTCACAAGTTCGTGAAAAATCGGCGACACAAGTTAAGAGGAACGGACACGTAGAGTGTAAAACTGCGACGCCGCCTTAAGACTCCCTCTCTCCCCGTACAGTACAAACAGGTAATTACAAACTGGTGATTACATAAATACGTACACACAACAACAAGATGCTAATGATTGACCTTACGACCTTACACTAGGAAATGAAGACAGTTCACCTCTTGAGCACATGACGGTACGACCCTTGAGCACACGACGGTACGACCCTTGAGCACACGACGGTACGACCCTTGAGCACACGACGGTGCGACCCTCGAGTATCACTGCTTGGTACGACCCAATAATGACCACACCTATTATCATACACCAAGGGTCGTACAGGATCGTGTGTACTGGACGGTCGTACCGCTGTGCGTTCACCCGTCGCACTGCCGTCCTGGGGAGGGGGGGGGGGTGAAGTCGTGTCGTGCCGTTGGGAAAAAGGGGCAATTCACCTCAACGACCCGAGCCCAAACCACTTCGATTCTACTCGTCCTTTCCCGTCACTACTACAACAATCGAAACCCCTGAGCGAAGTGAGGCATTCCAATAACTCGCACATGACCAAACACGTAATCCCGCGTTGTGGTTATTATCATCCAACACCACAATACGCCACTCCGCTTCAAAAAAGGTAAAATACGTAACACAAAAGACACGTTCGTTCAAAGAGAGAGAGAGAGAAAAAAAAGCCAACACGAATAGGCGTGTCTATCTATTCAGGAGAAGGAAACAATAGAAGGGTCTATTGTGACAACAACATAACAGGGGCAGTCAGCAATAGACAATAAACACACACACACACACACACACACACACACACACACTCAATCACCACCGTCCACCACACGTCCTGCTGTGGTCACCACCCGTCCCCCACTCCTGGTATGGCAGCCAAAGGGCTTCCCTCAAGAGAGAGCTTCCTGACGGGCCGTCGGAGGCGACCTTGGCGTTTACCCTGGACGGATGAACGGGTGACTCACACACACACACACACACACACACACACACACACACACACACACACACACACACCGTCGGATACTCCTCGCACATCCCTTCTGTCCATCCCAACCCCAGACGCTCCCCACCTTCTCTCCTTCCCCCCAGACACTCCCCACCTTCTCTCCATCCCCCCAGACACTCCCCCACCTTCTCTCCTTCCCCCCAGACACTCCCCACCTTCTCTCCATCCCCACAAGACACTCCCCACCTTCTCTCCATCCCCCCAGATACTCCCCACCTTCTCTCTATCCCCCAGACACTCCCCACCTTCTCTCTATCCCCCAGACACTCCCCACCTTCTCTCTATCCCCCCAGACACTCACTATCTTCTCTCCATCCCCCCAGACTCTCCCCACCTTCTCTCCATCCCCCCAGACACTCCCCACCTTCTCTCTATCCCCCCCAGACACTCACTATCTTCTCCTTATCCCCCCAGACACTCCCCACCTTCTCTCTATCCCCCCAGACACTCCCCACCTCCTCTCCATCCCCCCAGACACTCCCCACCTTCTCTCCATCCCCCCAGACACTCCCCACCTTCTCTCCATCCCCCCAGACACTCACCACCTTCTCTCCATCCCCCCAGACACTCCCCACCTTCTCCATCCCCTTAGACACTCCCCACCTTCTCTCTATCCCCCTAGACACTCACTATCTTCTCTCCATCCCCCCAGACACTCCCCACCTTCTCTCCATCATCCCCAGATTCACTCCCCACCTTCTCTCCATCCCCCCAGACACTCCCCACCTTCTCTCCATCCCCCCGGACACTCACCACCTTCTCTGCCCTCCCGGACACTCACCACCAGGGACGGGAACACCTCCGTCTTCCACTTCACTTCACCAGGATACTGAGATCTCCAACGACCTCTACGAGTACACGAGTCGTCCACGTTTTTGTTCCTACGACTCTCATCAATATCCACGAGTTACTGTTCTTCATCCACGAGTTACTGTTCTTCATCCATGAGTTACTGTTCTTCATCCACGAGTTACTGTTCTTCATCCATGAGTTACTGTTCTTCATCCACGAGTTACTGTTCTTCATCCACGAGTTACTGTTCTTCATCCACGAGTTACTGTTCTTCATCCACGAGTTACTGTTCTTCATCCATGAGTTACTGGTCTTCAGCCATGAGTTACCGGTCTTCATCCACGAGTTACTGGTCTTCATACACGAGTTACTGTTCTTCATCCATGAGTTACTGTTCTTCATCCACGAATTACTGTTCTTCCTTCCTCCTGGGAACTCCAGTCCGGGGAACTCCTGTCCCAGCAAGGGTAGAAGGGACTTCCTTCCGCCCGGCGTCAACATACACAGCAGAGTCTCTCTCTCTCTCTCTCTCTCTCTCTCTCTCTCTCTCTCTCTCTCTCTCTCTCTCTCTCTCTCTCTCTCATAAAAAAAAGTACCCGCATTCTTACCTGTCACTCTTGACAGGTCTTGTGAGTTCCCCTTTAACGAGACAATTTCTTTTTTTTCTTTTATTTTTTTTTTTCAGGAGCAGAGAGAAACATTTAACGTAAACCCCACACTTTCAAAACCCCACTACGAAACACACACACACACACACACACACACACAAAGAAAGACAAACAGACAGACAGACAGACAGAGACACACACACACACACACACACACACACAAAGAAAGACAAACAGACAGACAGACAGACAGACACACACACACACACACACACACACACACACACACACACACTTGACGCCGGAAGGGGTAGGGTCTGGGTCGTCTTCCTCGACCAGCACCGGAGGGAGGCGGGGCGGTCGTCCCCGGGAGAAAGTCATGAACAGCGTCGACGACCATCCCACAACGACCACTCACATCACATCAGTACGACCTCGAGAACACACACTCCACCAACCCCCCACACCCCCATCCCCCACACCCCATCCCCCCACACCCCATCCCCCACACCCCCATCCCCAAAGCCAGTATACGTGAAAGCAACATCATAAATTGCTAAAGAAAAAAAAAAGTGAGAGGAAGGAACAAAGAAACAAGCAAATAATCACGAGAAGGATGATGGTGAAGACGAGGGAGGAGGAATTGGGGTCACGTCTACAACGCGCGCGAGACCAGGTCACAGGTGACCATCAGCAGTGACCTGAAAATTCCCCACGGAGCAGATGCCTCCCTACCTCCCTCCCTCACCTCTCCTGCTGACCTGCAGGTGTCGCTGCCGATGACCAGGTCGCCGATGACCACCAGCAGAGACCTCAAAATCCCCTACGGAGCAGGTGCCTCCCTCCCTCACCTCTCCTGCTGACCTGCAGGCGTCGCTGCCGATGACCAGGTCGCCGATGACCACCAGCAGAGACCTCAAAATCCCCTACGGAGCAGGTGCCTCCCTCCCTCACCTCTCCTGCTGACCTGCAGGCGTCGCTGCCGATGACGAGGTCGCAGGTGACCAGCAGCAGTGACCTCAAAATCTCCCCCGGAGCAGTTGCATCCCTCTCTCCCTCCCTCACCTCTCCTGCTGACCAGCAGGTGTCGCTGCCGATGACCAGGTCGCAGATGACCACCAGCAGAGACCTCAAAATCTCCCCCGGAGCAGTTGCATCCCTCTCTCCCTCCCTCACCTCTCCTGCTGACCTGCAGGCGTCGCTGCCGCGGATGGCGACCACCTCAGGTAGTCGTCGGACGGGAGGAGGCGGCAACAGCAGCAGGAGGAGGAGGAGGAGCCCGCCGCCGAGCGGCACGTAAAGCACAACCCACCATCACCCTCACGCTACATACACATGGGTCACTTTCACTCTCGTCTTGCATGAGCGTGTAGTCTCCCCCTCCCCGCCCACTCGGGGTCGTCCACGTGGATCCAGCGACACCCTCATGTTATGAGATCGCAGAGAGCCATCGTCCCCACCTCGTCCCTCCCCTCACACTTTTTACTTGAAACTTTTCAAGGCCTCGCGTACCAAAAAGGATCCAATCGCTAGCTCTCTATTCGAGGAAGATCGTGCGTACGATGAACAACGCAACGTCCGGCGTCGTGTTGACAGCCTCCGAACCATTTCACCCGCCAGTGGGTGGGCAGGTGGGTGGGGAGAGGGAAGGGTGAGCACTTTCGTTATTACGTCCCCGACACTTCGCCAAGACCCGTTACTGAGTACACTTTCGTTACTAGGCACGAAACGTTCCGCATCTAATGAAGCTGCCATTATTCGCGTCGGACGGTGCAAAATCTCCGTGGTGGGTGAGTGTGGTGGTGACCTTCGAGGGTGGTGACACTTGTGGATGCCGTGGCTACTACCCCATCCCAAGGCCAAGGTTTTTTTTTTTTTCCATTGATAAATGAAACCATCCCCAGTGACATTCATCACCACATGTTGGAGTATGGCAGGTCGGGGCCGACGTCTGGCCTCACACACACACACACACACACACACACCAGGAGACCTGACATACTAAACACGCTCGGTACAACTTGTGTCACTCTCGAAGCCTCTTCTTCTGCCCCAGCCCAGATGGCACGTCTGGGGGGGGGAGTAGAGAGGGTGTGTAGTAAAGACGACCTGGACAGAGAGAGAGAGAGAGAGAGAGAGAGAGAGAGAGAGAGAGAGAGAGAGAGAGAGAGAGAGAGAGAGAGAGAGAGAGAGAGAGAGAGTGTAGTAAAGACGCCCTGTAAGGCTCGGAGATTTGAATGACTTTAAAGACATAGTTATGTACAAAACACCTTATGTCACTCCTCAAGGCTCTTCCACCTCATATGGCACGTTTCATAAGACGCGTGTGTGGCACTTGCACCGCCGAAGACCAGAAGAGATTCCGAATAACTAGGGTACGTTCCGTGTCACTTGTGGTCGGATCTCAGGGCACTTCCCTAACCCCCCCAGCAGCTTCTGGCCTGGAACCAAGACCCGGGGGTTGTTACATCTCTGATGATCACTCTGGCTCTTCGATGCAGGCAGACGTACGTATCTATTCCCCCCTGTCCAAGTGAACTTTACATAAAGAGAGTGGCGTCTGGCACTGGAATCATACACGCAGTTCGCACGTCCTATCATTACAATAGTCAGCAGGACTCGGGGGGGAAGAGGGGGGAGAGGGGGTTAGTTAGTTAGTATACACCAGACAACCGTCCCGCCCCCCCCCCTCTGACCCCATCCGTCAGGGGTTAGGACCTTATTAACCTCAGCTCATACACTGGGCCAGGGTGGCGGAAGTTCTCAACCTTGAGTACAAATGCAAAAAACACGAACATTATCCTTGACGAGGAGGAGGAGAAGGCGTAGAAAGAAAATATATATATATATATATATATATATATATATATATATATATATATATATATATATATATACACGTGTGTGTGTATGTGTGTGTGTGTGTGTGTGTGGTTATCTCCGTACTGCTGTGAGGCGGCGGGAGGAGCGTGGCAGGTGAGGGGAGCCAGGTCGAGCCAACCTAGGGAGGAGAGGAGAGGAGAGGAGAGGAGAGGAGGGTGTCCTGCTAGTGCCCTGCCTCACATGGAGAGTGTGGGAATTACCACCTCCCGAGACCTGTACCCACACTCCCTCCCTCACTCCCTCACCCTGAAGGGAGAGGGGGACGCCTTCCCGCACACCACACAGGTCCACCCTA
>NC_092225.1:97689423-97696923 GCF_036320965.1 Panulirus ornatus
TACTGCCGGTCGGCAGTTCCCCGAAAACACGACCAAAGACGGATCGTACGACCAAGAGGGCGGGCGGTACCACGAAACATTCACGACAGTCGTGTGTGTGTGTAAGTACGTACTTTTATATACTACGTTGGGGGGAGGGGAGGAGGGGGGGGGGAGGGAGGGGGGAGGGAGGGAGGGGAAAGGAAGGTGGGAGGGAAGGAAGGGAAGGAACAGGAGTCGTGAAACTGTGAGTGCCCGTGCCATAAACACGGAAGGAGGAGGGAAGGGAGGGAAGGGAAGGAGGGAGGGAGGGGGAGGGGGGAGGAGGGAAGGAAAAGGTGGGAGGGAAGGAAGGGGGGGAACTGGAGGTCGTGAAACTGTGGTGCCTTCCATAACCCGGAAAAAGGGGGGAGGGAAGGAGGGAGGGGAAAGGGGGGGAGGGGGGGAGGGGGGGAGGGGGGGGGGAGGGAAAAGGGAAGGGGGGGAAAAAGGAAGGGGGGGAAAAGGGGGTCGTGAAACTGTGAGTGTCAGACCATACCCCCGGAAGGGGGGGGAAGGGGGGGGAAGGGAAGGATGGGAGGGGGGGGGAGGGAGGGAGGGAGGAAGAGGAAATTTGGGTTTGGAGGAAAGGGGGGGGAACTGGAGTCGTGAAAAATGAGTGCCCCACCCTAAAAAACGGGAAGGTGGGAGGGAAGGAGGGAGGGAGGAGGGAGGGAGGGAGGGGGGGGAGGAACTGGAGTCGTGAAACTGTGAGTGCCGCCCATAAACGGAAGGTGGGGGAGGGGGGAAGGGAAGGAGGGGGGGAGGGAAGGGGGGGGGGGGAGGAAAGGGAGGGAGGAGGGGGGGGGTGGTAGGGAAAGGGAAGGAGGGGGAATGGAGGTCGTGAACTGGGGCCGCACCATAAACCGGAGGTGGGAGGAGAAGGAGGGACAAAAGGGAGGCAGGGGGAGTGGAAGGGAGGAAGGAAGGTGGGAGGGAAGAAGGAGGAACTGGAGTCGTGAAGACTGTGAGTGTCAGCACATACAACACGGAAGGAGGGAGGGAAGGGAGGGAAGGGAGGGAGGGAGGGAGGGAGGGAGGGAGGGAGGAAGGGAGGGAGGGAAGGTGGGAGGGAAAGTGGGAGGGAAGGAAGGGAAGGAACAGGAGTCGTGAAACTGTGAGTGCCCGTACCATAAACACGGAAGGTGGGAGGGAAGGAGGGAAGGAACTGGAGTCGTGAAACTGTGAGTGTCAGCACCATAAACACGTCCAAGACATCATTGTGTGGTGGTACACACGGGTCATGAGATGGGGAGGAGGTGGGGAGCGTGGCTCGTCCTCCCTCCCTCCCTCCTCCGAGCGTGTTAAACCCCCTTCCCCGTACAGTACAAATAGACAGACAGACAGACAGACAGACAGACAGATAGACAGACAGAACAAAAGTGATAGACAGACATAAAGACATAGATAAACAGAAAAAAGAGTGATAGACATACAGAAAAACAAGACAGACACACACAGACAGCAGTCAGAAAAAAAAGAGATTAACAGTATAAAAAATAGACTGGTAGACAGACAGACAGAAAGGTAGACAGAAAAACAAGACAGACAGCACAGACAGGCAGTCAGAAAAAAAAGACAGATTAACAGATATAAAAAATAGACTGGTAGACAGACAGACAGAAAGGTAGACAGAAAAAAGTGACAGACAGACATAAAGACAGATGGATAAACAGAAAAAAAGACTGACAGACATACAGAAAAATAGACAGACTGTCAGAAAAAAAGATAAACATATAAAAAATAGACTAGTAGACAGACAGACAGACAGAAAGGTAGACAGAAAAGAGACAGACAGACAGACAGACTTTTCATCAAAGATTTGGTAATTTCTGCTATATGATAATCCCCACCAAAACCTCACAACCCCAGCTCAAACTTTATCACCAAAACCTCACAACCTCTTTCTTCAGGGGGGGGGGCACCTAGTTATAACCCCTCACCCTCATCACTAACCCCAGGGGGACACCCACCTGGAACCCCTCACCATCCCCAGAGGGGACACCCAGGTATAAACCCCCTCATCAACCCCTGGGGAACACCCAGCTACAACCCCACACCAACCCCAGGGAGGACAACCCAGCTATAACCCCTCATCAACACCAGGGGAGACACCCATCTGGAACCCCTCATCAACCCCAGGGGGGACAACCCAGCTGTAACCCCTCACCAACCCCAGGGATGATAACCCAGCTATAACCCCTAATCAACCCCAGGGGGGACAACCCAGCTATAACCCCTCACCAACCCCAGGGATGATAACCCAGCTATAACCCCTAATCAACCCCAAGGGAAACACCCATCTGGAACCCCTCACCCACCCCTGGGGGGACAACCCAGCTGTAACCCCTCACCAACCCCAGGGATGATAACCCAGCTATAACCCCTAATCAACCCCAGGGGGGACAACCCAGCTATAACCCCTCACCAACCCCAGGGATGATAACCCAGCTATAACCCCTAATCAACCCCAGGGGAAACACCCATCTGGAACCCCTCACCCACCCCTGGGGGGACAACCCAGCTGTAACCCCTCACCAACCCCAGGGGGGACAATCCAGCTGTAACCCCTCACCAACCCCAGGGGGGACAACCCAGCTATAACCCCTCACCAACCTCAGGGAGGACAACACAGCTATAACCCCTCACCAACCCCTGGGGGACAACCCAGCTATAACCCCTCATCAACCCCAGGGGAGACACACATCTGGAACCCCTCAACCCCAGGGAGGACAATCCAGCTGTAACCCCTCACCAACCCCAGGGGGGACAACCCAGCTATAACCCCTCACCAACCCCAGGGGGGATAGGGGGGGAGACACCCAGATGTGCACGAGGTGGAGGTGGCTCAGCAGGAAGCGTGGCGAGGCACAAGGCAGACTAGTGAGGCAGGGCAGGGCGAGGCAGGGCGAGGCAGGGCGCTGAGACACACTCATGAGGGAGATCTCTCACCCCCCAACACTCCCTCCCTCCACCACACCACGCCCGCGGGAGGCACATCCCCAACACTCCCTCCCTCTATCACCACATCACGCCAGCGAGAGGCACGCCCCCAACACTCCCTCCCTCCACGCCCGCGGGAAGCACACCCCCAACACTCCCTCCATCACCACGCCAGCGGGAGGCACACCCCCAACACTCCCTCCATCACACCACGCCAGCGGGAGACACACCCTCAACACTCCCTCACTCCATCACACCACGCCCACGGGAGACACACCCCCATCACTCCCTCCATCCATCACACCACGCCCGTGGAAGTCACGTCCCCAACACCTCCTACCTCCACGCCCATGGGAGAGGCACATCCCCGACACTCCCTCCCTTAACACACACCAACGCAGGCAATCACCTAACCCATTTCCCTCCATGGGCCACCACTCACCACCCATCACCACCACCCTCTGCCCTACACATACGTCTTCGTCACGTCTCACACCACTGTATAACGAGGCAATAAACACAAGGTTGGGGTGGGGGGCGCATGGGGGAGGGGGGAAGGTTGAAGGGGGGGTGTGTGTTTAACGTGAGGCATGGCGAGATATGTAAATCCCCCCTCCCCCTCCCCCTCCCCCTCCTCCCCTCCCCTACCTCCCCCCTCCCCCCCTACCACCGCCAGACACCCCCCGCGCGCCTTACTTAACATTCCTGGCCGGGGGGGGGGGGGGGGGGGTCGGGGAGGCCCGGCCCAGGGCACGGCCATCTTTAAATGCCCGGCTGAGGTCGCAACCCACGTCGTCACCTCCTCCCCCGTGCCATCACTTCCTCATTGTGCTCAGCAGGCGGCCGTACAGAGCCCAGCCCAGCCACCTGCTGACCACGGAAGCAGCAGCAGCAGCAGGGTAATACTGGGAGGGGAGTGGACGAGGAGGTGGGGTGGAGGCGCCCGTCCAACTTCCTGACAGGGTTTGGAGGGGGGGAAGGGGGCAGTGGAGTGGAGGGGCACGGAGGAGGGAGGAGGGAGGAGTGGGGGGAGGGGGTGTTAAGCACAAGGCGAGCCAGCTCCCCCTGTCCCTCCCTCACCCCCAACATCACCACCACCACCACCACTCCAACATCCGACATCCACCACCGGCTGTGGACGCACCACCGCCACCACGATCACCACCACGCCAACATCACCATCAGTAGATGATCACCCTTCCCTCTCTTACCCCTCACCTACACAGTGCCAGTCACCACCCTACTACCGCCCACTCCACCATTACCTCCACCCATCCCCATCACCAGCACGCCCATCACCCCGATACTCCACCACCATCCCCACCATTCCCGCAGCCCCCCCACCAACCTTCTCCATCCCTTGAACATCCTCTCTCTCTCTCTCTCTCTCTCTCTCTCTCTCTCCTCACCAACACCACTACCCCCATCTCCACCATCACCCCCTACCACACTACCACACTCTCTCCCCTTCCCCAACACCAGCTGGGGGTCTCATCTCGCCACACCCTCTCCCTCCCAGGACGCATCGACGACCACGCCCATAATCCCCACTTCCCACACACACACACACACACACACACACACACACACACACACCTCAGCCCAGATGCAAACAGGTTAATCGAATATGGCCATATCGACCACCCGCTCCCCGCGTCTAGTCAGCCATGTCTTCGCCTCGATAGACGGACAGACAGACAGACATACAGACAGACAGACAGACAAGACACTTCCACCCAGAACAAACCGCAAGACCACGACCGCCGCTCCGCAGCAAGACGCAAGCGACCAACTGGATGAGCCCAGAAGGGGGACCGGGCCGGGCCGGGCCGGGCCGACCCCGGAGCGATGGTTCCAAATGGTGTGGATATCTCTCGTGGTGCCAGCCAGAGTCACGCCCAGCACACGACGAGGTCAGCTTATCTGGCTCACATATCTCTCTACGGACAGGGTTTAGAGTTCTTAATTTACAGGGTTGTAGCGGTCGAATAACTTGGTGTACAGGGGTATAGCGGTCGAATAACTTGGTGTACAGGGGTATAGCGGTCAACTAACTTGGTGTACAGGGGTATAGCGGTCAACTAACTTAGTGTACTTGGTTTACAGGGTTATAGCGGTCAACTAACAGTGTACTTGGTTTACAGGGTTATAGCGGTCAACTAACTTGGTGTACAGGGGTATAGTGATCAACTAACTTGGTGTGCTTGGTTCACAGGGGTACACTGAACAATTATCTAAGTTGGTGTACTTAGTTTACAATGGTATACCGATCAGTTACATAGGCTACTGTACTTAGTTTACAGGGGTAAAATGATCAATTAACTCAGTGTACTTAGTTTAAAGGGGAAATCTGATCAATCAACTAAGTGCACTTAGTTTACATGGGTAAACTGATCAATTAACTAAGTGCACTTAGGTTACAGGGGTATACCGATCAATTACGTAGGTTAGCGTAGTTAGTTTACGGGGGTAAACTGATCAATGTACTCAGTTTACCGGGGTAAACTGATCAACTGACTAGGTTACCGGGGTTAATCCACCACGGTCTCGTTGATCAGACGACAAGATGAGAGTACACATTTTACGAGCGCGCTAATCACAAGAACCAACCCCCCGCTAACGACCCAATTTGGCCACGGATCACTTTCCAGGGGGCCACTACCGTTAACCTCGTATCACACTACTGCAACCATAAGGCTCGTGCGTCCTTGGCAGACTTTAATTGGTGCGTATCATCGATAAGTCAACCTCAACAAGAATGAACAGAGAGTCGCTGATCGAACGGACAGATAGAATGGAACTCCGACCGCAAATAAGAGAGAGTGAGTTTGTCCACTTGGCCGACTGGAATGCGTTTTCACAAGGCCTGGTGCGGAATTTCAAAATCCAAATATCCCCATCATACTGATATATATATATATATATATATATATATATATATATATATATATATATATATATATATATATATTGGAAAGGATCACAATTTTGCGCGTGATCAAGATATTCCTATGAGTCCACGGGGAAAATGAAACACGATAAGTTCCCCAAGTGCACTTTCGTGTAATAATCACATCATCATGGGAGACACAAGAGAGAAATATAACAGTCGGTTGATATACATCGAAGAGACGAAGCTAGGACGCCATTTGGTAAACATGCGATTGTCCTAAAACAGACCGGGAACTTATCGTGTTTCATTTTCCCCGTGGACTCATAGGAATATATATATATATATATATATATATATATATATATATATATATATATATATATATATATGATACAGTATAACGATCACCAGAAGGGGTATTACAGCCCCAATCACCAGACGGGGGATGAACCGCTCATGTCACACCCTTCGTCAATCAAAGTGCGTGTGGCGACGCGAGGCGCGCACACGACCACCGCTCGCGTGGCTCCTACATCTTGCCATCTACGTGTCCTCCTCCCCAGTACTACACGACCAACCACTGTGTTGTACACGGTGATGTACACGGCCCATCCATGATGACAACACAGAGCAAAGGAACGTATAAGTCCCCCACACCCCGTGTGTGTGGGGGGGGGGGGAGCGGGGGAGTGGAGGGGAGTAGGCGTGGACGGAGGCTTCGGGTGAGGGAGGGAGGGAGGGAAGTGGGCGTGGCAGGTAGGCGGGGAGTTGAAGCAGGTGGGGGGGATTTGGGGGGGAGGAGGGAGGGGGGGAAGGACACCTGGTGATGACGCGACTAATGGAGGCTCACCCCCCCCCCCCCCACAAGGTCCATCTCCACCATACCCAACCTCATCACCTTCACCCTTAACCCCCCACTTAGCTCTGTGTGTGTGTGTGTGTGTGTGTGTGTGTGTGTGTGTGTGTGTGTGTGTGTGTGTGTGTGTGTGAGTGAGTGAGTGAGTGAGTGAGTGAGTGAGTGTGTGTGTGTGTGTGTGTGTGTGTGTGTGTGTGTGTGTGAGTGAGTGAGTGAGTGAGTGAGTGAGTGTGTGTGTATGTGTGTGTGTGTGTGTGTGTGTGTGTGTTATCTATCTGTACAGTATGGAGAACGAGTTCGACTCGCTTGAACTAGCTATCCTTACTACAGGACATTTTAAACTCTAGTATCCTTTCTTCACTCACTCTGGCATAATACACACACACACACACACACACACACACACACACACTCGCACACTCACACACACACGCACACACACACACACACACACACACACACACACACACAAGGTATGCTGGAATGTACCAACTCAAAAAAAAGGGGGAAAAAAAAAGGTTGGTGTGTTCAGTGAGGTGGGAGACCATTAATAAGTTTCTCTTAAAGTGGACGGGAGGAACGAAGGACAAACCCCCCCCCCCTAACCCTCCCAGGATGTGGGGGGAAACGTGGAGCACGCTCATGATCCCGGCGCACGATCTCTCACGGGAACGTTGTGGGGGGGGGAGGGGGGAGACAACGTTCCACGAGTATACCCTAAGCTTTAGCCGGCAACGTTCCACGAGTATACCCTAAGCTTTAGCCGGCAACGTTCCACGAGTATACTCAA
>NC_092225.1:97701923-97739423 GCF_036320965.1 Panulirus ornatus
TATATATAAATATATATATATATATATATATATATATATATTTTTTTTTTTATATTCACACAAGATTCCTCGTGTACTATATACATACTGGCGACGTGTGTGCATGCCAGCCGCGTCCTCAGAACGAAATGAGAAAAAAAAAATTTAAAGGTAAAAGAGATTTCTCCCACTAGGTTCCTCTATAAGGTAGGGTGGCGTGGGGTAGGTGGGGTGGCGTGGGGTAGGTGGGGTGGCGTGGGGGAATAACCACTACATGACGGTGCAAGAGGTTAAAACAAGGAACACATAAACCTTTATAATGAGACCCCCCCATATCCCCGTCTTATGATCGATGGGGAGACACAGAACGTATCAACGAGAGTTGACTCCGCCGCCCATCCTAAGACGTGACGGAAAGTTGGGGGCATGGAACCAGAACCCCTTCGCTAATGGCTCCCCGACCCAGGAGATTCACCTCCCCGAACACCTTTGCTAGTGGCACCTCGACCTAGGAGATTCACGTCCCCGAACACCTTCGCCAATGGCCCCCCGACCCAGGAGATTCACCTCCCCGAACGAACACCTTCGCTAATGGCCCCGACCCAGGAGATTCACGTCCCCGAACGAACACCTTCGTTAATGGCCCCGACCCAGGAGATTCACGTCCCCGAACGAACACCTTCGCTAATGGCCCCGACCCAGGAGATTCACGTCCCCGAACACCTTCGCTAATGGCCCGACCCAGGAGATTCACCTCCCCGAACACCTTCGCCAATGGCCCGACCCAGGAGATTCACGTCTCCAAACACCTTCGCTAATGGCCCGGCCCAGGAGATTCACGTCTCCAAACAAGGATATACGAGAGGCAAGAGCTCATATAGTCCTAACTAGGGACACGGACCACGGGCACTTAACTGTACAACACCTCGGCCACAAGGTTCCCAGACAAGGAGACCTCGGATGCCCAGAGACATCACATGACGGAGGAGGAGGAGGAGGAGGAGGAGTTGCCCCGCGGGGCCTGGCTGAGGCGAGGGAGCGGGACGGCGCACGGCGTTTAAGAGACGATCACGTTCGCGACAGACAAAAGCCAGCGACCCACTCTCTCTCTCTCTCTCTCTCTCTCTCTCTCTCTCTCTCTCTCTCTCTCGGAACCGAGGCGTCCCTGTCCTTCTCTCAGGGGGGGAAACTCCCACCCACCCATCCACCCTCACTCATCCGCACCCTCACCCCCACCCCAAGGGAAATTTCATCTTGGGGATAATTCAAACCAAACAATGGTCCTTCCATCACCTGTTGCCGGTGTCTGTCTACCCGAGACGAAGCACTGCTCCCTGGACACCCATCACCACTCCCACGGGGGCCAAACGCAAGCGCTGCCGTCTGCAGACACCGACGACAAGACAAAGACTTGAATATGTTACTCGTATACATCCCCAATCCCAGATCATGCCATCATCAACACTTGGGACTCGTACCGGACACATCCCAACCCCATCCCGAACCCCAGATCATGTCCATCATCAACTTGGGACTCGTACCGGACACATCCCAACCCCAGGTCCTCACTGCGTATCAACGACACAGTCTTCCCAGGACGTGGAGGATGAGATGGGCGCTCCTGAAGGTGGTCTACCTGATCTCTCCACTATGAAAAAAAAACATGACGTCCTCCTCGACACACACCCTCGCATCAAGGTGGCACTTACCCCACCAAAAAAAAAACTCAGATGATATACAACACACACATACGTCCCCACACGAACCTGACGCTTATACCAATCGACAGAACCTCACACGATCATAAGGGCAAGCCCCCATCCTTCCCGTTCTCACAGACACAAATAGAAAAAAAAATTAAAAACACACGACTCAATAATCCTGAACAGGTCATACGAGTGTGGAGAAGAAACGCCCGGTGCTCCATCACTGCCTGGGTGACAACAGGTGGCCAACAGCCTCTCCACACGAGAGAGAGAGAGAGAGAGAGAGAGAGAGAGAGAGAGAGAGAGAGAGAGAGAGAGAGAGAGAGAATGCACACGTACCCTCGGGGCCCATCAGCTGTTGTTCCCTTTCCTGCAGCGGAGAGTTACCCACTGTGTATAGACGGACAGGAGAGGAACCCTCCCTCCACGGTAGACAGACAGGAGAGGAACCCTCCCTCCACGGTAGACAGACAGGAGAGGAACCCCCCCCTCCCCACGGTAGACAGACAAGAGAGGAGCCCCCCACGGTAGACAGACAGGATAGGAACCCTCCCTCCACGGTAGACAGATAGGAGAGGAACCCTCCCTCCACGGTAGACAGACAGGAGAGGAACCCCCCCCTCCCCACGGTAGACAGACATGAGAGGAGCCCCCCACGGTAGACAGACATGAGAGGAGCCCCCCACGGTAGACAGACAGGAGAGGAACCCTCCCTCCACGGTAGACGGACAGGAGAGGAACCCTCCCTCCACGGTAGACAGACAGGAGAGGAACCCCCCTCCTCCCCACGGTAGACAGACATGAGAGGAGCCCCCCACGGTAGACAGACAGGAGAGGAACCCTCCCTCCACGGTAGACGGACAGGAGAGGAACCCTCCCTCCACGGTAGACGGACAGGAGAGGAACCCCCCCACGGTAGACAGACAGGAGAGGAGCCCCCCTCCACGGTAGACAGACAGGAGAGGAACCCCCCTCCTCCCCACGGTAGACAGACAAGAGAGGAGCCCCCCCCCCACGGTAGACAGACAGGAGAGGAACCCCCCCCCCCTCCCCACGGTAGACAGACAAGAGAGGAGCCCCCCACGGTAGACAGACAGGATAGGAACCCTCCCTCCACGGTAGACGGACAGGAGAGGAACCCTCCCTCCACGGTAGACGGACAGGAGAGGAACCCCCCCCACGGTAGACAGACAGGAGAGGAGCCCCCCCTCCACGGTAGACAGACAGGAGAGGAGCCCCCCCTCCACGGTAGACAGACAGGAGAGGAGCCCCCCACGGTAGACAGACAGGAGAGGAGCCCCCCACGGTAGACAGACAGGAGAGGACCCCCTCACGGTAGACAGACAGGAGAGGAGCCCCCACGGTAGACAGACAGGAGAGGAACCCCCCACTGTGGACAGACAGGAGAGGAGCCCCAGCCCCTCACGGTAGACAGACAGGACAGGAGTCCAACTTCGTGGAGATCCGGAACGGACCGACGGATGGCCACCGGCCTCAATACATGACCAATTACAGACCGAGTTAACGAACACAAGACACGCACAACCGTTGAGCAATAACCCGTGCACGATGCAGGAGGAGGCGGGTGTGCCACACCTGAGGGTGTAGTACTACTGAGGGGACACCAGTCGAGGAACACGGGCTGGATGAGAGACATGCGGAGCCACAGCTAATGCTCTTGGTGACGACCAGCGAGGAGGGATCACCGGAGACCCGGCAGATGCACGAGGGAGGAGGGGGATTTGGTGGTCCGGGATGGTAATCCCAGGTCAGCGGTGGGAGGTACATACACCTGTGAAGACGACGGTACAGGTGGTGGGAGGTACATACACCTGTCAAGACGACGGTACAGGTGGTGACAGAAACATCTGTGAAGAAGACGGTACAGGTGGTGACAGAAACATCTGTGAAGAAGACGGTACAGGTGGTGGGAGGTACACCTGGTGGTCAAGAGAGAGGGGGACTCTCCCCTGGCAACTCCAGTACGTCCGTGCAGCTCGGCGGCCACACCTACAGCAGTGTCCCCGACCCAAAGTCCCCCAACTCCACCACCCCAGGAGATGAGGAGAGTCCCCCAACCCCACCACCCCAGGAGATGAGGAGAGTCCCCCAACCCCACCACCCCAGGAGATGAGGAGAGTCCCCCAACCCCACCACCCGAGGAGATGAGGAAAGTCCCCCCTCCCACCCTACCACCCCAGATGAGGAAAGTCCCCCAACCCCACCACCCCAGGAGATGAGGAGAGTCCCCTTCCCCCACCCCAGGAGATGAGGAGAGTCCCCTTCCCCCACCCCAGGAGATGAGGAGAGTCCCCCCACCCCACCACCCCAGGAGATGAAGAGAGTCCCCCAACCCCACTACTCCCAGGAGATGAGGAGAGTCCCCTTCCCCCACCCTAGGAGATGAGGAGAGTCCCCCAACCCCAACACCCCAGATGAGGAGTCCCCCCATCCCAGATGACCGGGAGAGTCCCCACCTCGACAGAAATCCATGAGTGGGAGTACCCACTTCCTGAGAGATGTGTCCTCGACCCGAAGTTCCCCATCGAGAGCTGAGGAGAGTGTCCCCTTACCTCACCTCACTCCCTCATCGCCCACTTCTCCCCCATCATCCACCTCCCCCGGTGCTTGCAGACACTTCCCCCACGACCTCCTAACTACTCCCCTAACTACCCAACTACTCTCCTGGCAACCCAACCACTCCCTTAACAACCTTATTACTTTTCCAACCTCCCTCCGTCCTTAACTACCCAACTACCACCAACACTATCTAACTACTTAATGAGCTGAATAAGCAGTCCTCCCCTGACTACAAGTCTTCTTCCCTAACGACCTAACGACTTCCCTTACGACCCAACCACTTCCCTAACTACCAAACAACCAACCCGTGAAGAACGCTAGTTGTGTTTTTGGGTTAGGGCCGAGACCACAAGTGTGGGAGTGCTGGAAGAGAGAGAGAGAGAGAGAGAGAGAGAGAGAGAGAGAGAGAGAGAGAGAGAGAGAGAGAGAGAGAGAGAGAGAGAGAGGTAGCAGCAAATGACTTGCAGAAATCAACCCTTAGCCGCAACCACTACTTCCTGCAACTCAATGTGTTGCTTGTTGTTCTTCAACACACCAGCTCAAGTGTTGCTTGTTGCTGTTCAAGACACCAACTCAAGTGTTGCTCATCGTTGAACACACCAACTCAAGTGTTACTTGTTGTTCAAGACACCAACTCAAGTGTTACTTGTTGTTCAAGACACCAACTCAAGTGTTGCTCATCGTTGAACACACCAACTCAAGTGTTACTTGTTGTTCAAGACACCAACTCAATGTGTTGCTTGTTGTTCTTCAACACACCAACTCGAAGTGTTGCTTGTTGCTGTTCAAGACACCAACTCAAAGTGTTGCTCATCGTTCAACACACCCAACTCAAGCGTTGCTTCCTGTTCAACACAGCAGCTGGTTCCAGCGTCTTTTCAACACACACAACCCACCGGCATAAACACTGAAGACGCTAACAACCACTGGAAGAACTATCCACTGAGGGAGTTACTGAAAAAAAAAAGAGACACTTGGTGTAGGGCCTTCGAAGAGGGACCTTCGTCGTCGCAGAAGAAGGCCTACAGAATGCTACCACCAACAGCTCTGTGCATCAGTGGAGGGTTCCAGCTCGAGCAGGAACGGTACACGGTACGTACCCTCCTCAGGTACGTACACTGGAGGTACACGGTACGTACCCTCCTCAGGGTACACTGGAGGTACACGGTACGTACCCTCCTCAGGGTACCTGGAGGTACACGGTACGTACCCTCCTCAGGGTACCTGGAGGTACACGGTATGTACCCTCCTCAGGGTACACTGGAGGTACACGGTACGTACCCTCCTCAGGGTACACTGGAGGTACACGGTACGTACCCTCCTCAGGGTACACTGGAGGTACACGGTACGTACCCTCCTCAGGTACGTACACTGGAGGTACACGGTACGTACCCTCCTCAGGGTACACTGGAGGTACAAGGTACGCACCCTCCTCAGGTACGTACACTGGAGGTACACGGTACGTACCCTCCTCAGGTACGTACACTGGAGGTACACGGTACGTACCCTCCTCAGGTACGTACACTGGCGGTACACGGTACGTACCCTCCTCAGGTACGTACACTGGAGGTACACAGTTGCGGGTGGTCGCGCGCGACCTGTAGGTACCTCTTGTGCTTACACGGACCAACTGGTACCGTCCTGTGGCTCTCGCGACCCGTCCAAGCTACAGAAGCCAACTGCCCAACACTAGAGCCACTACCTAGGTCGTCGACCAGAACCGGAGGCACTACCTAGGTCGTCGACCAGAGCCTGGGGCACTACCTGGTTCGTCGACCAGAGCCTGGGGCACTACCTAGTTCGTCGACCAGAACCGGAGGCACTACCCAGGTCGTCGACCAGAACAGGAGGCACTACCTAGGTCGTCGACCAGAACCGGAGGTATATCACCTAGGTCGTCGACCAGAAGCTGAGGTACTACCTAGTTCGTCGACCAGAGCCTGGGGCACTACCTAGTTCGTCGACCAGAGCCTGGGGCACTACCTAGTTCGTCGACCAGAGCCTGGGGCACTACCTAGTTCGTCGACCAGAGCCTGGGGCACTACC
This sequence comes from Panulirus ornatus, assembly GCF_036320965.1. Lineage (NCBI taxonomy): Eukaryota > Metazoa > Arthropoda > Malacostraca > Decapoda > Palinuridae > Panulirus > Panulirus ornatus. The sequence continues at coordinate 97,708,235 of NC_092225.1, forward strand.
TAGTTCGTCGACCAGAGCCTGGGGCACTACCTAGTTCGTCGACCAGAGCCTGGGGCACTACCTAGTTCGTCGACTAGAGCCTGGGGCACGACCTAGTTCGTCAACCAAATACCAGAGGTAATTAGTTCGTCGGCCAGAGCCGGAGGCAGCCTGCCTGCCCGCCTACCTACCAGACCCAAGAGTCATCGCCTCGAGGGAAGAAGCCACGGGCACCCTCTGCCTCCACAGCTCAAGGTACGGACGGGTCCCCCGTGCAACGGAACCCCCCCCCCCCCCCCCCCCCCGCGTGCCCGCGCCAGAGGTGGTACCGTCACGAAGGGGTTCCAATCTGGAGGTGCCCATCTCTCCGCCACCGTAGATCACACGAACTCTTCACCTGGACCCTACAAGGTCAGCAAGTCCAGCTGGCACCACCTGCCCAACAGACGCTCTCCCCCCCTCCCCCCACCCCACCTTACAACCACCGCCACGCCATCGCTTGCCCACCTGGCACCATCTGCCCACCAGACCCCCCGTCCTACACCGCCACGCCATCGCTCGCCCAGCTAAATACGTCAATAAATAATCCTCGTAACGTAAATAATGCAAATCCGGAACATAATTAACTGGCGTCCTCTCTGCGTCATCATCACCATCAACTCGAAAGACCTGGACGCCCTTCAGGTGCTTCACGACTCGCACTCAAGCCGTGAAGCACTCGGGCCCGAACCCCGGGAAATAAACGCGATTATTCAAACACCGTCGGTACGTGCCACCCACCCACCCACCAGGGCACGCCTCACCTCATCCCACCACACCAATAAAACTTAAAACAACAGTACGACGACGTAAACCCCTGGAGGTCCGTCCGTCCGTCCGTCCGTCCGTCGGGGGGGTGGGTGGTGTCTTGCGTCGGGAGAATACCTGGTGAGGTCTTCCAGGGTCTCTTCTAACACCCCCCCACACACCACCCCTCTCCCTTAACAGCCCGGGATGGACCCAGGTTGCTGGGCCGGGTCGCTGCTGGTCGACCCAGCTGGTGCCGGAAGCCGCGAGCCCTCTGCTAAGACCCCACACATCCCCCCCCCCCCCCCCAACATCCATGGCTGGTCTGGTACACTGCGCAGGTACGTGACCTGCGCACTCTTGACCTCCTCCTCCTCTACCGTGCATAGCACGATGTGCCTGGCGACTATATGTATGAGGGGAGGTGAGGACGGGTCCTGGACCCCGGAGGTCTAAGATAAACCCCCACCGTCCTTCTTAAAGTCCCCCAGCGTAACCATACCCACAGCGGTCAAACGTATGCCATGGTTCCGACACACACACACACACACACACACACACACCAAGGATAGAGTACACAAAGCAAGGATGGTACAGAGCCCTCTCTCTCTCTCTGCCTTCCCACGTAGAAATACGAGCACTTCAGGATATGCACTACATACTTTCTCACGTTCACGACAATCTTAAACCTTCACTAACGACATAGCTGGTGCCATTCACTCCTCCCTTGTCTTGCGAATGGGAACACAAGAAGACCTCAGGTGTCATTGGCAGTGTGGGTACGAGACATGCCTCTCTTACGCTGGCCAAGCGATCACTCGTGTTTGCGACGTACCATTATTACCTCAGTGGATATTTTTTTGTGATTCAAACTCCCTAGATTTAGCCACTTGTTTTTATACGTGTGTATATATATATATATATATATATATATATATATATATATATATATATATATATATATATATATATATATATAAAGCAAGGTTAATTGACGAGGCCTTCGTAATTTTCCTGGAACACACACACACACACACACACACACACCACCAACCACAGGGCCACCTACTCTCCATGTACCCAGCTGTTGCCGGCCTTAGGGACTACAGCATACAACGGAATACAACACCATCATACATGCTCCCGGAGAGCCAGTGTTATAAGTTAACACAGTCCGGCTCAGCAACACACACACACACACCCTTCATTTACTCACGACCGGCAAGCACCAAGCGACGAGGGAAGGGCGTCTGTGTTGCAATGCTCTTGCGTACTCCATGCCCGTGCAACACACACACACACGTGCAATGAGTAACAGTGCTTGTCTGTACCCGTCTCTACTTTTACGGAGGAGGCAAAGACTTCTACACTCGTGCGGCTCCCATCCCATCCCTTGACCTTTCTCTCTACCCTCGTATGCCTTTCTATGAACTTGGGGGACGTGGTCCACATCAACAACTTCCATAGGCAACACTATATACATTTCTGGCAGTATACGTGCGTATATACGTCTCGGGCAAGATACATTACAGACATACATACATACAATACACACATACGTAGGTACGTATATCCACACAGAAGCACGCACCCCCGGTCAGTGGCCAGAAGGGTTTAACTACCAACAATGTTGTCATGAATTTATCTTCCACGGAGGCAAAAATCTAATCTCCATCCCCCACCCACCCTTCTTCCCTCCCCCAGTGTTCACCCCTCACAGTTGGCGTGGACAGGTGGTAGTGGCGGCGGTGTGGGAGGGGGAGAGAGCGGTGATGTAGCATGGAGAGAGGGAGGAGGAGGAGGAGTCGGGGGGGGGGGAGGGAGGGAGGGGGGATGGTGATGGCCTCACCTGACCTTCTGGGAAGTAGGTAAAGGCCGATCCCCCCCCCTCCTCCCCCCTATTCTCCCCCCCCCCCCCGGTCAACCCGTCTTGGCTATACACCACCTCCGCCTTACGCACCTCTCTCTCTCCCGTCCTCCTCCTCCTCCCTCATACAATATGCTCTCCTCCACTTTTGCCACCCAAGGTGAGGATCTCTCCTCTCCCTCCCTCCAACACCTCACACACACACACACACACACACACCCCTGTATGTCTCATACCACCTCCATTCCACCACCCCACTACCCGTGAGACAGCTCCACCACGCCTCACGTACCCCACATACGGGAGATAAGATGTGCTGGTGCCCCTCTGACGTGGTGGAACTCCTGATGTGCTGGTGCCCCTCTGACGTGGGTGCCCCGTAACGTGTTGGAACTCCTGATGTGGGTGCCCCTCTGACGCGGTGCCCCTCCTTATGTGGTTCCCCCCCTCTGACGTGGTGCCCCTTCTTATGTGGTTGCCCTCCCCCTGACGCAGTGCCCCTCCTTATGTGGTTGCCCCCCCCCCCTCTGACGCGGTGCCCCTTCTTATGTGGTTGCCCCCCCCCTCTGACGCAGTGCCCCTCCGTATGTGGTTGCCCCCCCCCTCTGACGTGGTGCCCCTTCTTATGTGGTTGCCCCCCCCTGACTGCGGACCCTTACCACCCCCCACCCCACCCCACCTGACATGGTGCCTCCACGGTGTCATGCCCCCCTCCCCCCCCACCCCAACGTGGTGCCCCACTGACATGGTGGCCCCCTGACGTGGTGCCCCGCATGTGCAGTGAGGCAGGCGTCTCCTTGACCCCAGGAAAGCGCTAGCATCAGGCGTCCGGGGAGGGGGGGGGTCGGTGAGTTCCGGTGCTCCACTTGCAAGCAACGCTGACCTCCCCCCCCCAACACACAGACACACACACACACACACACACACACACACACACACACACTGGAACACAGCATCGGGCCACGACTGCATGACCCAGTAACATCGGCCCTTTACGCAACCTATGATCAAAAAGGCTTCACGAACGCGAGCGATCGCTGATCGACCACGTCAGCGATCGGAGGTTATTATCACGTCATTATAATACAGAGGTCCCACTCGACCGCACGCACGCACGCGCGCGCGCGCACACACACACTGATCCCGCGACGAACGTGGAAGGGGGATGGCGTGGATCATGCACGCTCTGACACCATGGGAGGGTGAGGTGCCGAAGCCCGCTGGGCCCACAACGCCAAGTTCAGTTCTCTTCTGTGGTGTCATCAGTGAGGCTCGTCACACACACACAAACACACACACACAAACACACACACACACACACACCCACAACACACACACACACACACACACACACACACACACCTAAAAATCCCCACATCGGGCAACGCTGCCACGTAAACAGACTACGTGATGAAGTGTCTGTATGTTTACCTGTATCAAGACCGACCGATTGTACGGTGACGCTATGAGAGAGGGTTGGGCATACGGAATGAAGGGGGGAGGCGTGGGAAGAAGGGGATGAGGGTGGGAGGAGGGAGGGAGTTAAGGCGGAGGGGAAGGGGTAGTATGTCCTGGGGGGTGTGGTAATGGGAGTGTGGGTGTGGGGGATGGTGGTAGCCAGCAGCGTGTCCTGGCGCAACATGGCATGGAACTGCTGCTGGTGGCCCGAGCTGAGCTACCCCCGCCACCAGCCCCCGCCGCCTCCTCCTCCTCCTCCTCCTCCTTAGCGGTAGGGTTTACGGGACCTGACAAACACGGAACCCGTTACCCCCAGCGGTCCCTGCCTGTCTCCGCCTGCCTGCCTCCCGCACACCCTCATACCCAAGACGCCACCATTCGCCTACCATCGGTAAACACCCCTTCTTCTACACCCTACGCCCGCCTCCTCCACCGCCCATTACACACACACACACACACACACACACACACAGCGGGCGCGGGCGGCGCGCGCGCGCGGGGGATGATCCTGAGGGTGGAGGTTGGAGCAAGGAGGACCGTTGTATTGAACCGCTAGCGTAACGTTCGCTGTACGGGACCGACCGGCCAGCCAGCCAGCCAGCCTCCGTTACTGCTAACGACGCCCAGTTGGTGCATCCCATTCATACACTGTACATCCACCAGTCCTTGAGAGAGAGAGACTCTCTCTCTCTCTCTCTCTCTCTCTCTCTCTCTCTCTCTCTCTCTCATCCAGGTGTCATGACATCCCCCCTCCCCCTTCAACGCCCAGGCTCACGACACACTCTCACTACGGGATGACACACACGGCCAGGCCTCACGACACGCACTCAGGGCCTCAAACACTTACCATTCAGGTGAAACACTCTCACCCCAGCGTCTCTCACACACTCTCACCCAAGCGCCACACAGAGACACACACACACACTCTCACTCAAGCGCCACATACACATACACACACACACACACACACACACTCTCACTCTACTACCCATGCCTAAGCTTTCACGCACACTCGTCACCCAGCGTTCGCAACAAACTCTCACTCTTAACATCGACGCATGGACGTGGTGTTGCCAAAATCTCCGGCCAACTCTAGCATTCTACAATGCCCCGTCGGAACACCCCCCCCCCCCACCTAAACAACCACACCAAGCTTAGTGAAGCTACCTGATAAATACACCGCCAACCCCACTCAAACACCACACCATCATCAACCCCCAACATCCACCATCATCAGCCAACCCCCCTGCAACAACCCAAACCATATAAAGACACCATCATCAACCAAAAACCCCTGCAACAACCCAACCATATAAAGACACCATCATCAACCAAAACCCCTGCAACAACCCAAACCATATAAAGACACCATCATCATCAACCAAACCCCCTTGCATCAACCCAACCATATAAAGACACCATCATCAACCAAAAACCCCTGCAACAACCCAACCATATAAAAACACCATCATCAACCAAAAACCCCTTGCAGCAACCCAACCATATAAAGACACCATCATCAACCAAAACCCCTTGCAACAACCCAGTCATATAAAGACACCATCATCATCAACCAAAACCCCCTTGCAACAACCCAACCATATAAAGACACCATCGTCAACCAAAACCCCCTGCAACAACCCAACCATATAAAGACACCATCATCAACCAAAACCCCCTTGCAACAACCCAACCATATAAAGACACCATCGTCAACCAAAACCCCTGCAACAACCCAACCATATAAAGACACCATCGTCAACCAAAACCCCCTGCAACAGCGTGTGCCTTACGTACATATATACACACACACACATAACCCTCAACAGGTCACACTAGCAAGCAACACTAGGGCACAAGGCAGGATCCCTCAGGAGCGAGGGACAATACAGCTCATGCGCCGTAATGACAAAGGTACTGAGGTAAATCCCTCGCATAACGCCAACAACAACAACAATAACAACACACACACACACACACACACACACACACACACACACACACACACACACACACACACACTTCAGCTGGGAACCCTTGACCCATATATTGCGGTCAACTGGGATGAAGAACAACTTGCTGGTCTTTCTTCTTCTTCTTCTTCTTCCGAGCGTGTGTGTGTGTGTGTGTGTGTACGTGCGTGGGATGACACGTACTCTATAGAGGTGAAGGAAGCAAGGTTGCTGACGCCTTCCCTCCATAACTGCTCCTAAGACCAGTTCCTCCCCTCCGCCGCCCGCGCCACCCCGAGCTAACAGTGCACCGCCCCAGCTCATGGGTAAGCTGCCCCAGAGCGCACATAGCTCTTGGGTAAGCTGACATTGAGCACCTACCTATTTGGGTAAGTTCCCCTTGAGCAACCGTCTCTTGAGTAAGTTCCACTTGAGCACCCAGCTCTTGGGAAGTTCCCCTTGAGCACCCAGCTCTTGGGAAGTTCCCCTTGAGCACCCAGCTCTTGAGTAAGTTCCACTTGAGCACCCAGCTCTTGGGAAGTTCCCCTTGAGCACCCAGCTCTTGAGTAAGTTCCCCTTGAGCACCCGGCTCTTGAGTAAGTTCCACTTGAGCACCCAGCTCTTGAATAAGTTCCACTTGAGCACCCAGCTCTTGGGAAGTTCCCCTTGAGCACCCGGCTCTTGAGTAAGTTCCACTTGAGCACCCAGCTCTTGAGTAAGTTCCACTTGAGCACCCAGCTCTTGGGAAGTTCCCCTTGAGCACCCAGCTCTTGAGTAAGTTCCACTTGAGCACCCAGATTGGGGCTAAGTGCCACTTTAGCAAACCCAGCTCTTGGGTAAGTTTCCCCCCCTCCCCCTTTGAGTACCCAGCTCTTACAAATCTCTCTCTCTCTCTCTCTCTCTCTCTCTCTCTCTCTCTCTCTCTCTCTCTCTCTCTCTCTCTCTCTCTCTCTCTGTGTGCACCCATTCCCCCCGTATACATCATCATGTCTTACCACCCTGCCCTGCATAAGTCCAGGTAAGGAGGGTAGGAGGCAACTCTGCGGAGGGAGTAGCGGTGGTGTGTGTGTGTGTGTGTGTGTGTGTGTGTGTGTGTGTGTGTGTGTGTGTGTAGGTGTGTGTGTGTGTGTGTGTGTGTGTGCGTGTGTGTTTTGAACAGTTCGATTATCCACGGTCGTAATCTGATAAAGTGTGAGAGGAGATGGCACTGGACTGAGATGAAGGGGGACGAATAACAACACTGTATCAGTCCCTGACCAATTCACTTTACCACCACCACTACAGCATACATCTGGGAGTCTTACACACATGTCTTGAGTACGAAGGAAAAGGAAGATTTGTAAAGGTATCATTATTATTGTTATCATTATCATCATTATTATTATCATTATTATTATCATTATTATCATCATTATTATTATTATTATCATCATCATTATTATTATTATTATTATTATTATTATTGTTATTATTATTATTATTATTATTATTATTATTATTATTATCAGTACTATCATTATGGTTATCTTTACTTTTATCATCATCATTATCAAACGCATTATCATTACAATCATCATTCTTATCATCATCATCATGATCATTACCACATCCCAACAATGACCAAGGCTGCTGGTTTGACCAGAAGCGGTGGCATCTCTCCTTCCTCTGCCAGCGACACTCGCTCACTCCCTCCCCCACATCCGCCCCACGAGCTACAGGCTGACCCAGCCTCCCCCAACACTCCAGCAACCCGGAGGCACCTCGCTGGCACACGACGCAAGAGCGTGATACGTACCAAGGAGTTAATTCCTCCTGCAGAAGTACCTGGCAATGACAACATGATCCAAAGAGACGGCCTACAGGTACACTTAGCAAGCACAGGTGGTACACCAAGCAAGCACACGTACACCAAACAAGCACAGGTGGTACATCAAGCAAGCACAGGTGGTACACCAAACAAGCACACGTACACCAAGCAAGCACAGGTGGTACACCAAACAAGCACAGGTGGTACACCAAACAAGCACAGGTGGTACACCAAACAAGCACAGGTAGTACACCAAACAAGCACAGGTGGTACACCAAACAAGCCCAGGTGGTACACCAAACAAGCACAGATGGTACACCAAACAAGCACAGGTACGGACGGTATGCAAGCCCCGCTATTTTCCCAGAGACCTCTTGTGTAGGGTCTGACGTCACAGAGGCCAGGAATAGCCCCGCGTCCGGGAACGGCGACTTCGAGGCATTACCGGGAAGACGAAGACGACGACAATACCAAGCTCAATCTACCCCCTTCACCGAGAGAAAACGGGAGATCTACAAAGGCACACACACGACGAATCAACACGAGGAAAAAGGGGGGGGGGGGACAAAGAAACACAGCCTGAGGGGCTGACATCGAATGACTGAGAAGTGTTGCACGTTGTGGAAACACACTTGCAACACAACGGAGAGGGAGGAGGAGGAGGAGGAGGGGGAGTGTGTGTGTGTTTTCTTCCCTGGGTGAATACCTGATGAAGGAGGGAGGGGCCTCTCTCTCTCTTCCGGCACGCCAACACACGGCTCCCACACGCCGAAGCAACACTGCCCCCGGCCACGAGCAACACACTCGGGTCACGTTGCTTCTTTCCCGGCTTATAAATGCACACACGAAACACACACACACACACACACACACAAGGGACGAGGTCACCACCTGGCGTGCCGCGGGGGTCTGTCCTGTGGGCCGCTGCTCTCTGCTTGGTCTCTGCGACGGACGACACGCCCGAAGGACACCGGCAGAGTCCTAACCTTACCATGCTTGCGAATGATGCCAGGGTCGTGGCTGGCGGGCGGGGGGAGAGAGGGGAGGGAGGAAGTGAAAAGCGAAGAGGATTGCATCAAGCTGACTAAAGGAGAGCTGGTCTCTGGCACAAGGCTGGTGGTGGAATCCAGAAAATAACGATCATGGAGGAGGGAGGAAGGAGGAAGGAGGGAGGGTAGGAGACCCAGGCAGGGAGAGGAAGTCTCGATAGGAATACGACATCCTGCAGGAATCTCTCTCTCTCTCTCTCTCTCTCTCTCTCTCTCTCTCTCTCTCTCTCTCTCTCTCTCTCTCTCTCTCTCTCTCTCTCTGTGTGTTCGGGAGGGGCTTGGGAGTCGACCATCGTGCCCAGCCAGCGGACATCACAAAGGCACCCAAGTTCACGGAGAAGGAAGCGTCCAGCGAAAGCGGCTCGCATGCTAGACAAAGGCCAGATTCTACAGTGTGCTTCTCCAGGCTCGTCACCACAGAAGCACAGAGAGGAGGTCCAGACGAGTCCAATAATGAGGCTAAATAAATCAAGAGAGATCTGTGTCGCAGGGAAAGATGAGAGGCCTTACATCTGCCCAACATTGGAGAGAGAGAGAGAGAGAGAGAGAGAGAGAGAGAGAGAGAGAGAGAGAGAGAGAGAGAGATAGAGAGAGAAGAGCGATGGGTGATTCGATCGCCACCTTGAATGTTCTTTTCTGTCAAACAGTTGGATGGTCTACACAGTGAACAACTGCTTCGAAAGACGTGAGGCCAGAACGACCAGAGGACATAACATGATGTTAGGCAAGAAACGTGCTGAAAACAAAAAGATGTAAAAAAAAAAAAAAGAAATAAAAAACAAGTAGATTTACAGTATAGGAGTGGCGGATGAATTGAAACTTACTGAACGAGGCAAGACTCACTGCGGCCAGAGCAATGAAAAGTTCCACAAGGTTCCGTGTGATGGCAGAGAACGTTGAGGAGATGGGGGCCCACACGAGTACAGAACTCCCTACCCTTACAATACAACACACACACACACACACACACACACACACAAACACACACACACACACACACACACACACACACAACACACACACACACAACACACACACACACACACACACACACACACACAGGTGAATGACGAACAGCTTACGGTAAAGTGGCCAGAGAGTGACCTTGACTTTCCATCGACCCCCCCTCACATCCGCCTCCACACCCATCCACCATCCTCATCCACACCCAAGCCATCACCAAGCTCATCCAACACCCATGCCGTCACGCCCATCCAGCACGCATCCACGTCGAGCTCTGTATGGTTCCTGCTCTCCCCCACCCCTACAAACAGGCCTGAAATGACCCAATGGTCTGTTACTGCTCACATTCCTACGCATCCATCCATCCATCCATCCACAGTCATCCAACGTCTCGAACTCATGCATCCGCGTGGCCAACCCGCTGCCAACGTGTCGGTCCAAACCAAACTAACAAACATGACTCATCCACACACACACACACACACACACAAACAAACAATCGACTCGTCAGTATCCACCATCGAACTGGCTCACTTAACATCCATCCCAATCGGGTCTCATCCACTTCCCATCCACCGGGGTCATCCACGCAATATCTAGCCGACTCATCCAAATGACTCATCCACACACTATCTGCTTAACTCATTCATAGACTATATATATATATATATGTGTGTGTGTGAACTCATCACCAGCTCACTCATCCACCTTGTGCCATCCACACACACACACACACAGACACACATACACACACGAATCCACCCCTCCACCCACTCAAACACACATCTACCCACACAGGATAAAAATCCCCCCGTTGACCAACAACGAGGATGAAGGCCATTGCTCAACCACGCCATATCCCTTTTGGATACCTTTTGAAGCGTCGCATCTTGAAACGCGTTCTAGGAACCACCCCCTCCCCCCCCAACACCCTTGCCCAACAGGCTCGCCCTGTGGGTTTCTCCACCCCACAAATAACGCGATAACAACAACAACAACAAACAACAACTACTACAACTACAACAACAAGAGCATAGTGGAGCGTGAGTGGTGGCTGTCTGGGAAGGAGACAATGAGAGACCTCGACCTTTCTCCTCTCTCCTCGTCCTCTCTCCTCCTCTTGGTCTCCAGCTGACCCCGACCTGTGGCCCCCAAAGGTTGTGACCCCGAGGTGCCAAGGTGGTCCAGATGTTCTACGATACTTCTGGTGGGCCAGATGTTCTTACTTCTAATGGTCCACACGTTCTAAGATACTTCTGGCGGTCCAGATGTTCTGATATACTTCTGGTGGTCCAGATGTTCTAATATACTTCTGGTGGTCCACATGTGCTGATGGTCCAGATGTTCTAAATATACTTCTGGTGGTCCACATGTTCTAATATACTTCTGGTGGTCCACATGTTCTAATATACTTCTGGTGGTCCACATGTTCTGATGGTCCAGATGTTCTAATATACTTCTGGTGGTCCACATGTTCTAATATACTTCTGGTGGTCCACATGTTCTAATATACTTCTGGTGGTCCACATGTTCTGATGGTCCAGATGTTCTAATATACTTCTGGTGGTCCACTTTTTCTGATGGTCCAGATGTTCTAATATACTGCTGGTGGTCCACATGTTCTGATGGTCCAGATGTTCTAATATACTTCTGGTGGTCCACATGTTCTGATGGTCCAGATGTTCTAATACACTTCTGATGGTCCACATGTTCTGATGGTCCACATGTTCTGGTGGTCCACAAGTTCTGGTGGCCCAGAAGTCGTTCTGACCGTAGGTGGTCCAGAAGGGTTTCGACTCCCGTTGGTCCAGCGGGCTGTCACCTCTGATGGTCCAGTGGCTGTGATCTCTACTGATCCAGCGACTCTTGAACTCCGGTGGTCCACAGACGGTGACCTCTGGTGGTCCACAGACTGTGACCCCTACTGGTCCAGACACTGTGACCCAAGGTGGTCCATGGACCGTGGGACGGTCTAGGGATTGTGGGACTGCCTAGGGGCTCCTCCTCTATCCCCGGCGAGCGTCCGGCACCACTGAACTCCCACCCTCCGCCTCGCAGTCTACGGTCGAGGCCTTCCACATCTCCCACCACCCTGAACACAACGCCCATGTCACAGCGCTCTGCTCCAGCTGCCCGCGCGTCTTCCACACCAGTAACCTGGGGGAATGCTTCGCCACTCCGGCGTATATATGAAAGAGGCGAATAGATCCATTTCTTTTTCCCTCGTCGTGTTTATCTAAAAGAAGTCCTCCTCCCGCCAAAAGGTCGTCAATTCACTCCTCGGAACCCACATGGAATGTATTAGTCGCAGCTGCAAGACTAATATCAGAGAACGTCCACTCGACACTTGAAGGTTTCCCAAGCGACGACGACCCACACTGACGACCCCCACCTCCCACCGAAAGGCAGCGCCTCCAGGTCCATGCCAGCTTCTACCACTACCACAACACGAGAGACATATTTAGGGAACTGAGCCACGGTATCATTCACCATCGACACCAGGGCTCACCATGGACATTCGGGACCCCCACTGAGTGTTCCGCTGTTTCCCCGTGATTGCTGCTGTGCATCTCTTCTGGTCCATCCGGCCCACCTGACTGCACGTCGCGCCGCGCCCGCCCCCCGTATACCACAAACGGTGAGAGCGAGTGTCTTTTCAGTGTGGCGCCAGCTGCCAGCGGGGAGACTTGGGGTGCCCTCTCCCGTCTCGCTGTGATCTCGTTTCTTATAAGACGAGCAGCAATTTTCGAGTCCATCCCGAAGGTGCGACCCTTGAGCACCTTGACGGGACGGACGACCCATGGGTACGACGGTGCGACTTAAGCACGACGGCACGACCCTTAAGCACGACAATCCGACCCTAGAGGACGACGAAACGACCCTTAAGCACGACAATCCGACCCTAGAGGACGACGATACGACCCTTAAGCACGGCAATGCGACCCTCGAGGACGACGGCACGACCCTGAAGCACGACAATGCGACCCTCGAGGACGACGACACGACCCTTAAGCACGACAATCCGACCCTAGAGGACGACGGCACGACCCTTAAGCACGACAATGCGACCCTCGAGGACGACGGCACGACCCTTAAGCACGACAATCCGACCCTAGAGGACGACGGCACGACCCTTAAGCACGACCATGCGACCCTCGAGGACGACCACACGAGCCTTAAGCACGAGGGTGAGTTCAGTGAGGATGATGGCGTAACGTCAGAGCCAAACCCATGAAGGACAACGAGGAAGGGCCAGGCCATCATCACCAAGGGCAGCAGGGTCGTGCACATGCAGGCAATGATCCAAAACATCAACCCACTCGACTGTGTAACACTATCTCGACTACATCAGCTCTGAATCAGCATAGCCTCTTTGGCACCTGGACGCAGACGTGGTGTAGCGGTTAAGCGTTCCTGACCGTGACGCATTCACGGGCCTCCACCGCCCAGGGTCGAATCCTGGTTGCGGCGGCGCGGGTCCACAGTCAACCCAGCTGTTCATCCACCCTTAGGGGCTAATCGATAAAATGGGTAACCTGGCTCAGGCTAGAGTATCATATATATACATATATATATTGAATCAAGGCATGTGAAGCGTCTGGGGTAAACCATGGAAAGCTGTGTAGGTATGTATATTTGCGTGTGTGGACGTATGTATATACATGTGTATGGGGGTGGGTTGGGCCATTTCTTTTGTCTGTTTCCTTGCGCTACCTCGCAAACGCGGGAGACAGCGACAAAAAAAAAAAAAAAAATATATATATATATATATATATATATATATAGAGAGAGAGAGAGAGAGAGAGAGAGAGAGAGAGAGAGAGAGAGAGAGAGAGAGAGAGAGAGAGAGAGAGAGAGAGAATCTGAAATCACTGTCTCTACCCTTTAACGACCCGTCATGGTGAGTGGTAGGGACCCAAACTGCACATACACTAAGAATGAGACTAGAATGTCACTCTTGCGCTGCATATACCTGAAAATGGGAAAACGTGTGAAGGGACAACAGGTGTAGAAAACGGTATGTTTCCACGATCCGTGCAGACAACGTGAAGGAGGGTAGTGGAGGGTAGACGACCCCAGGAACCACAGCAGTGGAGGGTACACGACCCCAGGAACCACAGCAGTGGAGGGTACACGACCCCAGGAACCACAGCAGTGGAGGATACACGACCCCAGGAACCACAGCAGTGGAGGGTACACGACCCGAGAACCACAGCAGTGGAGGGTACACGACCCCAGGAACCACAGCAGTGGAGGGTACATGACCCCAGGAACCACAGCAGTGGAGGATACGCGACCCCAGGAACCACAGCAGTGGAGGGTACACGACCCCAGGAACCACAGCAGTGGAGGGTACACGACCCCAGGAACCACAGCAGTGGAGGATACACGACCCCAGGAACCACAGCAGTGGAGGGTACACGACCCCAGGAACCACAGCAGTGGAGGGTACACGACCCGAGAACCACAGCAGTGGAGGGTACACGACCCCAGGAACCACAGCAGTGGAGGGTACACGACCCCAGGAACCACAGCAGTGGAGGGTACACGACCCGGGAACCACAGCAGTGGAGGGTACACGACCCCAGGAACCACAGCAGTGGAGGGTACACGACCCAGGAACCACAGCAGTGGAGGGTACACGACCCCAGGAACCACAGCAGTGGAGGGTACACGACCCCAGGAACCACAGCAGTGGAGGGTACACGACCCAGGAACCACAGCAGTGGAGGGTACACGACCCAGGAACCACAGCAGTGGAGGGTACACGACCCCAGGAACCACAGCAGTGGAGGGTACACGACCCCAGGAACCACAGCAGTGGAGGGTACACGACCCCAGGAACCACAGCAGTGGAGGGTACACGACCCGGGAACCACAGCAGTGGAGGGTACACGACCCCAGGAACCACAGCAGTGGAGGGTACACGACCCCAGGAACCACAGCAGTGGAGGGTACACGACCCCAGGAACCACAGCAGTGGAGGGTACACGACCCCAGGAACCACAGCAGTGGAGGGTACACGACCCCAGGAACCACAGCAGTGGAGGGTACACGACCCCAGGAACCACAGCAGTGGAGGGTACACGACCCCAGGAACCACAGCAGTGGAGGGTACACGACCCAGGAACCACAGCAGTGGAGGGTACACGACCCCAGGAACCACAGCAGTGGAGGGTACACGACCCCAGGAACCACAGCAGTGGAGGGTACACGACCCCAGGAACCACAGCAGTGGAGGGTACACGACCCCAGGAACCACAGCAGTGGAGGGTACACGACCCCAGGAACCACAGCAGTGGAGGGTACACGACTCCAGGAACCACAGCAGTGGAGGATACACGACCCCAGGAACCACAGCAGTGGAGGGTACACGACTCCAGGAACCACAGCAGTGGAGGGTACACGACCCCAGGAACCACAGCAGTGGAGGGTACACGACTCCAGGAACCACGGCAGTGGAGGATACACGACTCCAGGAACCACAGCAGTGGAGGATACACGACCCCAGGAACCACAGCAGTGGAGGGTACACGACCTGGGAACCACAGCAGTGGAGGATACACGACCCCAGGAACCACAGCAGTGGAGGGTACACGACCCGGGAACCGGGTTCCAGTGTCAAGTGGGGCAACACGCTAGGCGAGTTTCTTCCCCCGTCGCCGCTCCAGCTTGTCCACTTGTCAATACAAGCTGCACCCCGCCTGGTGAGGAGGGCCAAAAAGGAGGACCCCACCCCCCAAAAAAAAAAACAGAAAACGTACTGTCTTCAGGTATAAACAAAACCTACGACTCTCTGGATCTGCAGGACGGCGAAGGATTTCCCCGTCTTCGGTCTGGCTTATACGGACCCACCCTCTTCCCCTCCCTTCCACCTCGGTGCTTTGGGCAAGCAGAGGCACGGGGTCCGTACAGAGACGCGCGTACGAATATACGGGTCCACCGGGGCGGACACGCGAATGCCATGACGTTCAACATTCCAGCGGATACGTAAGTTTCCATGTGTCACCACGCTTCAGCCTTCCCCTTCCCTCCTCTTCCTCCGCATCACCATCGTCACCACAATTCCGCTGAACTTTAGACTCGCCTTCTGGGTCTCTCACCCGACACCTAACCATCCCTGGTCACACCAGCCCTGACCTAACGCGCCGGCGCGACACGTCTTGAGGCCAAGACGCACGCCAGGCGAAGAGCGGCTGGCGTCCTCGT
Source organism: Panulirus ornatus (assembly GCF_036320965.1). Lineage (NCBI taxonomy): Eukaryota > Metazoa > Arthropoda > Malacostraca > Decapoda > Palinuridae > Panulirus > Panulirus ornatus. The sequence goes on from NC_092225.1 coordinate 97,724,306, forward strand.
CTGCACCACCGTGGTATTTCAACAACAATAAAAAAATCGCTCACCGTTTTGGTCATCTGTCCGCTCCCCCTTGCTCTTCCCGCGGGTTAAGCCCTTGGGTAATCTGCTCTCCTCCGCCCCTCACGAGCAGTCTCGAACTGACCCCAGTCGTCGTCTGTTGCTGCTCGTGTTACGCGTTTCCTCCGTGCGCTCCCCCGTCTCCCGTGCTCCTCCGCTAACCTGTCTACTAGTTCACCTCCGGCGCCTTACATGGGTGTCTTGGACGTCTGTCCTCCTGGTTCTTCTGTCTGGTGGTCGGGTCTCTATCCACGATGGATCTGTACCAACCTAACCATCCCGAACCCAGCAGGAACCCGTCCTTTCTCTATCCACGACGGCTCTGCAACCACCTCCCCATCCACCACCCAATCATGGACCCGTCCTCTCTCTATCCACGACGGATCTGTAACCACCTACACATCCACCACCCAATCATGGACCTTCTATCCTCTCTATCCACGATGGCTCTGTAACCACCTACCCATCCACCACCCAATCATGGACCTACTATCCTCTCTATCCACGATGGCTCTATCCAACGCCCTTATCGGTAACGTCCCGCGGTGCACAATGCGAGCCGTGAAGAACCCCCTTTCCCCAGTGAGGCGTAACCCACCTTTCCATCTGCCATTCCCTGGTGTGGATTCCCTCCCAACCTTCACCACGAAGATAACCTTTATCACGCTGGTTTCTTCCTCCGACCATATGTACCTCCTGTTCTCTAATGATCTCTATACCTAGCTGTTCTCTAGCCCCCACCCCGCCACTTCTGGTCTCTAGTGATGGGTTTTGTCTCATTGGTTTCTTGTGCTGAGTTCGTCCCGTAAGGTCTCTCATCTTCATCCTGTTAATCTACCCTTTTTTTCTTTTTTCTGGCTCCAGTCAACCTTTCCTGGTGTTCAATAGTTCTTGTAGCCTTACAGCTGCTTTCATTCTTAGACCACACCAAAACACACACACACACACACACACACACACACACACACACACACACACACAAACACATACACACACACAGGGGTGGAGACGTACCCAGTACACATCTCTGATGGTGGCAAATACTCCAGTCACTTTTAACACACGTACGTAACACTTAACATCTATGCCACTTAACCCCTTAATTACAACACCGGCACAGGCTCACACGGGTATGTCTGTGTCTCTCCTCTAACAAGTGGGTTCGAAACCCCCTGTTAAGCCAGCAGCAGAACCCGATGAACGAGGGGGAGGAGGGGGTTTCGAATACACCGTAAATAACACTCACGTACCACGACTCGCCCCAGCTGTAAGGGAAGAGACTCGTCCGAGGATTTCAGACACATACCTGAAAAGAGAAAATACAAGTTATTCAAAGCAATTCTGAACGATCAGTCATGGAAATATGAACACTTTCCTCACGTGACACACACACACACACACACACACACACACACACACACACACACACACACCGATGGGATACAATGTCTGAGGCCATGGTTAATGCAGAGAGCAGACACTAATCTGAGAGGTTGTATGGCAGTAGAAAAAATAAAAATGTTTGAGAGGGATGGGAGCACCCACGGGTGATAAGGCTCCCTCCCTCCCTCCTCCCGCAGCGTACCAACAGTACAAACATGTAACTTACACACAGTTTCGAAATACGTTTTCACGGTATAAGACACCACAGCCTCTACCCCAGCGAGATCGGGTGGTGGTAAGAGGGTGTCTTAAGGGTAGGATACGAGCAGGCACATGCTCCTGGCCCATATAAGGCACATGCTCCTGGCCCATATAAGGCACATGCTCCTGACCCATATACGGCAAATGCTCCTGACCCATATAAGGCACATGCTCCAGACCCCTATAAGGCCCATACTCCTGACCCATATAAGGCCCATGCTCCTGACCCATACACGGCCCATGCTCCTGACCCATATACGGCACATGTCCCTCATGAAAGCCATCCGTAAGTGCTGAAGAAGGAAGGGTACAAAAAAAAAAAAACGCCTCAATGGACCGCCTGGGATCTCCAACACGACCGCCGGATCTGTACCGTCAAGGACGTGGAGGAGTAGGCAAATGTCGAGCCCATCTTTCAGAAAGGAGACCTCGAAACTGCGCTCTGACGGACCGGTCTCCTTGACGAGCGTGGTCCTCCGCACAAGGATGGATAAAGGCAGTCAGAGAGCACATACGGATGGCGACTTGCGATGGAGATGTCATGCATACTGAACGTCTATTAAGACTTCTACGGGAGTGGGAGCTCCAGTTCATAAACCTAATGAGAAGCACGAGTGGACTGGGTGTTCCTGGAATGCTGGACAATGTTCGAGGCTGCATGATGTTGGAGGAGTGTACAGTAGCTGGATCTTCGGGCAGGGGGAACGACGAAGAGTCCTTCCGTGGACAGAACACCTACCTTCATGGGTAGGGACAACAACAACAAGAGGAGGTAAGTCGGAGGAGCCTTCTCGGGAAGAGGGATGGGAGGTCGTGTCACCAATGGTGTACCGCAAGGCGCAGTCCTAGGTCCAGTGTTCTTGTTGATCTATGTGAATGACGTGCCAGAAGCAGTGGACTCGCACCTAACTATGTTTGCGGATGATGCCGAGGTGATGAGAGGAGGGGAAAAAAAAGACGAGGTTCGGCCAAAGATTGCGCAATATTTAGACAAAAGTTTAGCTGGTATTATACACGGCTGGTACAATTCAGGTCGACGGGCACAGGAAGCGATGATGATGGGAAAACAGAAAGGCCTCTGTATGGATAACAAGCCACAGAAATCTGTGTGTGTGTGTGTGTGTGAGAGAGAGAGAGAGAGAGAGAGAGAGAGAGAGAGAGAGAGAGAGAGAGAGAGAGAGAGAGAGAGAGAGAGAGAGACTTGGGAGTCGACATTCTGGAGTTCAACCCATCGCTGGAGTTCCAACTTAGGAGACTGTGAGAAAACACCCCTCTGTCTGCTGACAAACATTAAAATCACATTAATGTAGGAGAGTGAGGACATGTTGTTCAACCAGCTCTTCACACGTAGCCTACATAAGGCCAATACCACAATATGCTTCTCGGGTTTGGTCGGCGCGCCTAAAGCGGCGCATAAAGAGCTAACAGAGAGAGTCCAGAGGAGGGCAACCAAGACGGCGCCGGAATAAAGAGAGACGAGTCACAACCCTGAGAGGTTTAGAGGCCATGAATCTATCCAACATGGAAGAGAAAAGAATAAAATATGACCACAATCTCTCTCTTTTTTTTTTTTTCAAGTTTCTGAACCTGTCTAATCAACGCCAAAAGTGAACCTCACTTACGTCGAGAGGGAGGAAGGCCAGAACAACCAGAGGCCAAAACATCCAGAAAAAAAAGGAAAAAAAAAACCTTGGCGACAGATAAGAAGAAGTTCTCTTACGGCATAACAGTAGTGGATCAATGTAACAAACTGATCAACGAGAACACACACACACACACACACACACACACACACACACACACACACACACAGGAGTTGTGTGATAGCGAAGACAGTGCAAGAAATGGGGGGCCCTACTCCCTCCCCCGTACTGTAGACAAACATCTCTCCCCCGTACTATGGACATCCCTCCCTCCCCCGTACTGGAGACATCCCTCCCTACCCCGTACTGTGGACATCCCTCCCTCCCCCGTATTGTGGACATCCCTCCCTACCCCGTACTATGGACATCCCTCCCTCCCCCGTACTGTGGACATCCCTCCCTCCCCCGTATTGTGGACATCCCTCCCTACCCCGTACTATGGACATCCCTCCCTACCCCGTACTATGGACATCCCTCCCTACCCCGTACTGTGGACATCCCTCCCTCCCCCGTATTGTGGACATCCCTCCCTACCCCGTACTATGGACATCCCTCCCTACCCCGTACTATGGACATCCCTCCCTACCCCGTACTGTGGACATCCCTCCCTCCCCCGTATTGTGGACACCCCTCCCTCCCCCGTACTGTGGACATCCCTCCCTCCCCCGTACTGTAGACATCCCTCCCTCCCCCGTACTGTAGACAAACATCCCTCCCCCGTACTGTAGACCAACATCCCTCACCCGCACTGTAGACATAAGCCTTGAACATAATACTAGATTTACGTTCTAAATCTATAGTGGCGGCTGCACGGGTAGGAGGGGGAGGGAGGGAGGGAGGGAGGGAGGGAGGGAGGGAGGGGTGACGGGCAAGGGGGAGGGGGGGGGAGGGAACGTCGCTCTCCCGCACGCAACGCAAAAACTCGTACGTTCTTCTCGCCGCCCGCGCCATGCTCGGAGAGCACATCATTACCGAAAATCTGTTGAAGGAAAAAAAAAAAAAAAAAAAGAAAAGACAAGAAAAGAAAAGAAAAGAAAAGAAAAGAAAAGAAAAGAAAAGAAAAAAAATGGAGACATGTATTACTGGGATCAAACACCTGTAGGCCGGAGGAGGAGGGGTGAGGGAGGAGGAGGGGGGGTGGTGGAGACGAGGGGGAGGGGTACGTTCCAAGGGCTGTCTTGGGGAGACCCCCCCGGGGGAGAGGGGGGAGGGGGGGAGGGAATTTTGGGTTCATAGGTGGGAAATGAGTGAGTGAGATTTTACCCGGAGAGAGAGAGAGAGAGAGAGAGAGAGAGAGAGAGAGAGAGAGAGAGAGAGAGAGAGAGAGAGAGAGAGAGAAATGTCAAATCTTCCTTCCATCCTCGACCGCGTAAAGCACGCACACACACACACCCCATTTTCTTTAGGGCCTGTATATATTCCAGGAACCATCGTGGGGGCGGAAAAAAAAATATATATATATTGTTGACGGAGAGAGAAAAAGAAAAAAATAAATACAATGGTCGCATCCAGCAGGTACCTCCCCCTCCCCACCTCTCCCCCACCCATCCTCCTCCTCCCCCTTAACGCCTGATGTGGGAGTTGTATGGCGTACCTCCCTCCCTCCCTCCCTCCCTGCCTTGTCCTTACGCATGACGGGTTTCACCTGTCTGTCTGTCTTAACCCCCCCTCCCCCAGGGGGGGGGTAATGGTCCCCGACGGAGACAGGTGAAATAAGCCGACGATCACCCATACTTCCGGGGGAAGGTGGGAGGGGAGGGAGCAGTCCGGGTCACACGCCTCTTCCCACCTCCTCCCACTTCCTCCTCCCTCCCTGCCTCCCTGCCTCCCTACGTCTGAGGCATTTGTGGTTCAATCGTCGGCTGGAGGATCAGCGGACTTTCCACGAAGGGAACATGCCAGTCCAGTGTGACAAGACTAACTTACCCTCAGGTATGTACGTGTCCCAGGCCTATACATGACTTGCCCTAGCTAGACCTACAGATGCAAGACTAACCTACCCTCAGGTATGTACGTGTCCCAGGCCTATACATGACTTGCCCTAGCTAGACCTACAGATGCAAGACTAACCTACCCTCAGGTATGTACGTGTCCCAAGCCTATACATGACTTGCCCTAGCTAGACCTACAGATGCAAGACTAACCTACCCTCAGGTATGTACGTGTCCCAAGCCTATACATGACTTGCCCTAGCTAGACCTACAGATGCAAGACTTACTTACCTACCCTCAGGCATGTACGTGTCCCAAGCCTATACATGACTTGCCCTAGCTAGACCTACAGATGCAAGACTTACTTACCTACCCTCAGGCATGTACGTGTCCCAAGCCTATACATGACTTGCCCTAGCTAGACCTGCAGATGCAAGACTTAACTACCCTCAGGTATGTACGTGTCCCAGGCCTATATACATGACTTCCCCTCTGGTACAACGGGAGGTACCTTCGAGTCCAAAGTTAGGAGTCTCACTGGTGACGAAACCATCCCTCAACTGTCTAGCGCCTTCATCGGTCGCTTCTATCCCCCCCCTCACTCTATCCACAATCTCCTCCTGTACAGTGACAACCACCATCCACACTCTCCCTCGCCATCCACCTCACACTATGCAAAATAAAACCCTACCACACTCTGCGCTCTACCACAATCCCTTTCGCCCTCGCTTTATCTAATTCAGGCCAAGTCGACGTCGTTGGTGCTCGAGTTCAAAACATCCTGGAGAAGAAGAACACAACGATACACGTACACCAGCCAGCAAAAATGTCGATCCACCTTCTCTCTCTCTCTCTCTCTCTCTCTCTCTCTCTCTCTCTCTCTCTCTCTCTCTCTCTCTCTCTCAAGTGGTAACAGACATATACATATATACACACATGTACATAATTCATACTTGCTGCCTTTATTCATTCCCGTCGCCACCCCTCCACACAGTGAAATGACAACACCCCTCCCCCCGCATGTGTGCGAGGTAGCGCTAGAAAAGACAACAAAGGCCACATTCGTTCACACTCAGTCTCTAGCTGTCATGTATAATGCACCGAAACTACAGCTCCCTTTCCACATCCCGGCCCCACAAAAGCTTTTCATGGTTTACTCCAGACGCTTCACATTCCCTGGTTCAATCCATTGACAGCAAGTCGACCCCCGTATACCACATCGTTCCAATTCACTCTATTTCTTACACGCCTTTCATCCTCCTATATGTTCAGGCCCCGATCGCTCAAAATCTTTTCCACTCCATCTTTCCACCTCCAATTTGGTCTCCCACTTCTCGTTACCTCCACCTGTAACACAAATATCCTCTTCGCCAATCTTTCCTCACTCATTCTCTCCATGTGACCAAGCCATTTCAATACACCCTCTTCTGCTCTCTCAACCACACTCTTTTTATTACCACATATCTCTCTTACCCATTCATATATACGTCTCCACATACAACTTCAACAAGCAGTCAACCACATCCCCCAGCTCTATAACATACTATACCCAGGTCCAGCACAGTCCTCACACACATACCTCATCCTCCCTGTACAACATACTGTATCGCAGCTCAGTCCACAGAAGTGTTTGGCATGTGTACCCCAGCCGCTGGTCCTCCAACCATCGACAGCAGCAGCAGCAGCAGCAGGTGGGGGTGGCGCGCCATCTGTCGATGCACCTGTTGTGTGTGTGTGTGTGTGTGGAGAGAGGTCCCCGAGAGGCGGACCCGACTGTGCTCACACACACACACACACACACACACACACACAGCACTTGGCCGTGTGCTGCGTCATTTTCCGCGAGTCTCAGGGGCCTACAACCGGAACAAATTCCCTCCCATAGTTCATTTACCTCCAACACGACTAGGCTAGGCTCCCGAAAGGAGCGATCCACCCACCCACCATCTCTCTCTCTCTCTCTCTCTCTCTCTCTCTCTCTCTCTCTCTCTCTCTCTCTCTCTCTCTCTCTCTCTCTCTCTCTCCGATCATCCTGACGTTACTCCTCATCCCCCTACGCTACTACCGGTCATAAGTAAGGCAGGGCAGAACCTGGAGAGATCATTCTTTTGAGGGGACTACCGCGCGCCAGGAGGAGGGGGGAAGGCCTTTGGCACGAGTGACATTCTTGGACTCGTGATGTCTCTATGGCGTCCTAATCCTTGAGGGGGGGAGGCGGGATGGGAGGGGGGAGGTGAGGGAGGAGGGGATATACACACAGCCGTGTATGAGAGGCCGGTCGACGGGGTCGGACAACCCCCGCCCCCGCCCGCCCGTCATGTTACGGCGATGTGTCACCCCAACGAGGCGAGGAGGAGGACAAAACACGGCCACTTGTGTCGCCGCGGACAGAAAGCACCGTGGCGGTGGTGGTGGAGGAGACAGCAGGCAGCAGCAGCAGCAGCAGCGGCGGCATTGTCCTTTACTGTACCATCATTTTCGGTGTAACGTCCGAAGGGTGCTTGGCCCGGTTACCAACACGCCTTTTTTTGATTATTTATACACACACGTACTGCCGTCGCCCGCGCTCGCTCTCCCACTTACAAAACTCAGGATGGAATCTAGTCACACTCCTTCGGCGAAGAAGGGGAGACTCCGTAACCTATCGTGAGAACAAAAGAAAAAACAGAGGAGTCGTCCACATCATTTAAATCAGCAAGTAAAAATAACACAGCGGCGGAGAGGCTGAGGCACCGCAGGTATCTCTGTAGCCTACTTCCTCAAACAGAGACACGCTCGCTTTATTTTACCCACGACGCCCCCAACGAACACAACCCCTCCCGGTCGACGGAATCCACGACTGTCGGACTTCACAACCCCGGTGGATGTATCGCCCACCACAACAAGCGAGAGCGAGAGGGTGAATAATACAGCTGTAGTTGTAGCGTGTGGCGGGGTGGCGGCAGGCGTCCGAGCCAATGACCTTCACACACACACACACACACACATGTGGCGCGGTTGTTGCCATCCAGCGCACGTCGCCTTCGTAGACTCGGGATTTTCCTTTTATCCGTCACTCGGCCCTCGCTTCACAACTCCTCCCTGCGCCCCTCCAAGTGAAGGGATATCCAGGAGCAGCAAACACCTTCATTTTGACGAAGGGTGAGGTACGAGAGGGAAGGGCTAAAGCTAGGGAGAGACTGGAAGAAGGTGAGGAGGAGGAGGAGGAGGTGAGGCGGGCCACGTGTGAGAGAATGTTAGCGTGGAGGCGGCGGGCGGGCTGGAGGACGAGGAACCCTGGAGGAGGGTGGGGTGGTAAGGCAGGCTGGGAGGTGGGGGGGACACTCACCTGTGGCCCAGCGCTGGGCGGCGTGAATCAGCTGTGTTCGTTGGCCTCATCACACCCACCCTTTACTCCTTCCTCATGCACTCACCTCTCCTCACCAACATGCACGTGGATTTGGGACACCACCATATATATATATGTGTGTGTGTGTGTGTGTGTGTATATATATATATATATATATATATATATATATATATATATATATATATATATATATATATATATGCACATGGTTGTGGCTGGGTGACTCTCGGGTACAACTTCCAGTTTGACTTCGTCACATACACCATCGCAAGAGCTCCTCTCTCTCTCTCTCTCTCTCTCTCTCTCTCTCTCTCTCTACATACAAATTCTTTCACTAAGCTGATACTCCCTTCTTACGTCCCTTCCCATAAGAGAGAGAGAGAGAGAGAGAGAGAGAGAGAGAGAGAGAGAGAGAGAGAGAGAGAGAGAGAGAGAGAGAGAGGTTAGGTTCCCGGTTCCCTCCCTCCTCCAACAGGTTAGTGCTCCCCAGCCACCACATACCTCGGAGAAAACCCTCCAAACTCCTACAAACGTGCCACTGGTCTGCTGCCTCCTCCTCCCGCGAAGAGGAAATTCCTCCCTGTATCCCTGGTGATTACCAACTGCCTCTTAACTGATATGAATGACACTCCAAACTCCATCCTAGGCCTTCCTTGTGTAAACCACCCCCCCCCCCAGACTCCGTCATAAACCTCTGTGTAAACCCCCAAAACTCCCACCTGAACCTTCCTTGTGTAAACCCCCCCAGACTCCATCATAAACCTTTGTGTAAACCCCCAAAACTCCAACCTAAACCTTCCTTGTGTAAACCCCCAAAACTCCAACCTAAACCTTCCTTGTGTAAACCCCCAAAACTCCAACCTAAACCTTTCTTGTGTAAACCCCAGACTCCATCCTAAACCTTTGTGTAAACCCCCAGACTCCATCCTAAACCTTTGTGTAAACTCCAGACTCGTATCTTAAACCTTTATGTAAACCCCTATGCTCAATCCTAAACCCGTGTAAACCCCAGGCTCCATCTTAAGTCTTTGTGTAAACCCCTAGACTCCATCCTAAACCTTTGTGTAAACCCCCAAACTCCATCCTAAACCTTTGTGTAAACCCCCAAACTCCATCCTAAACCTTTGTGTAAACCCCCAAACTCCATCCTAAACCTTTGTGTAAACCCCCAAACTCCATCCTAAACCTTTGTGTAAACCCCCAAACTCCATCCTAAACCTTTGTGTAAACCCCCAAACTCCATCCTAAACCTTTGTGTAAACCCCCAAACTCCATCCTAAACCGCAGGGTCTCTGTGTAATGAGGAAGCCTGTCACCCCCCCCCCCCCCACTCACTCACCCCCCTTCCTCACCACCTCTGTCATCAGGGGGTCTCCCCCCCCTCCTCCCCTCCCATGTGCCTCTGCACACTCCACACGTCTTCCGCCTTAACTCCTCCCTTCTCTCTCCCTCCCTCAGGAGACAACTCAGGTGAAACACTGTGCACCACCCTTGCCACTCCTCCTGGGCCTACTCAGGTTAGGCTCGTCTCCCCATGCCCCCCCCCCCCTCAACCATGTCAGGCTCCCCTTGCCCCCTACATGTTAGGCTCCCCTTGCCCCCTACATGTTAGGCTCCCCATGCCCCCACTCAACTGTTAGGCTCCTCACGTCCCCCCCTCAATGTTTGGCTCCTTTGCCCCTTCAACCACATTAGGCTCCCCTGCCCCCTTCAACCACATTAGGCTCCCCTGCCCCTTCAACCACATTAGGCTCCCCTGCCCCCTTCAACCACATTAGGCTCCCCTGCCCCCTTCAACCACATTAGGCTCCCCTGCCCCCTTCAACCACATTAGGCTCCCCTGCCCCTTCAACCACATTAGGCTCCCCTGCCCCCTTCAACCACATTAGGCTCCCTATGCCCCGTCAACCACATTAGGCTCCCTATGCCCCCTTCAACCACATTAGGCTCCCTATGCCCCCTTCAACCACATTAGGCTCCCGCTACCCCCTTCAACCACATCAGGCTCCCTATGCCCCTTCAACCACATTAGGCTCCCTATGCCCCTTCAACCACATCAAGCTCCCTATGCCCCCTTCAACCACATTAGGCTCCCCTGCCCCCTTCAACCACATTAGGCTCCCTATGCCCCTTCAACCACATTAGGCTCCCTATGCCCCTTCAACCACATTAGGCTCCCCTGCCCCCTTCAACCACATTAGGCTCCCGCTATCCCCCCCTCAATGAGCCACGGTTATGAGTGAAAGGCGTCGTCAGCTTCCTGCTCCCCCCCGGGTCCAGTCCACCTCCTCACCATATAGGGTGGGGGAGAAGGTCCTGGCCGAGAGGAGAGGATCACAATGAACTACTGGGTCACGGCCCCCCCCAGCCATTTCACATGACCACCTCGAAGGGGGGGGGGGCGCTCTCTCGCATTATCCTCTTGGCCTCCTCCTCATCCTTTTCCCTGACCTTCAAAGTATTTTTTTTCTACCTCGGAGACACAAAGAAAGAATACTGATAAGAGTTACCCCCCTACTTCCCCTCCTCACTGTGAGATCGACTCTTTTTACTTTTTATCGAACTATCCGTCGTAACGAAACAGGAACGAGGAGGCAGTTAGTTAGTTCGTCTTAGAACGAGTCAGTTCCCTGAAGGACGAATCGGTTCATCTTAGAACGAGTCAGTTCCCTGAAGGACGAATCGGTTCATCTTAGAACGAGTCAGTTCATTTACGGAATGAAGGAGTTCATCTTAGAAAATAAATCACTTCATCTCAGAACGAATCAGTTCATCTCAGAACGAATCAATTCATCTGAGAACAAATAAATTCATCTCATAACGAATCGGTTCACCTCAGAACGAATCAGTTCATCTCAGAACGAATCAATTCATCTGAGAACAAATAAATTCATCTCATAACGAATCAGTTCATCTCACAACGAATCAGTTCATCTCAGAACGAATCAGTTCATCTCACAACGAATCACTTCATCTCAGAACGAACCAGCTTACCTCAGAATGAATCAGTTCACCTCAGAACGAATCAGCTTACCCCACAACGAATCAGTTCATCTCAAAACGAATCAGTTCATCTCAGAACGAATCATTTCATCTTTCATCTTAACATATCTGGAGAGACACAGAGTGTGGTGGAGGGCGAGGGCAGTGGACAGCCCTGCCTGCAGCCATCATCATCATCATGACTGCAGGACGTGTCACGTCACCAGCCAGTGTTTCATCAGTCGTTTCCCTCCATGTTTCATCAAAACAAAATATTTGGCCCTCCTCCGACATGAAATACTATACACTGAATTACTATCATTATAATTATCATTACCGTTATCCTTAATTTCATTACAATTATTCCTATCATCAATGCTACTACTACTATTACTATTATTATTATTATTATTATTATTATTATTATTATTATCATTATTATTATTATCATTATCATCATTATTGTTATTATTATTATTATTATTATTATTATTATTATTATTATCATTATTATTATTATTATTATCATCATTATTGTTATTATCATCATTATTATTATTATTATTATTATTATTATTATTATTATTATTATTAGTAGTAGTAGTAGTAGTAGTAGTATTATCATTATTATTATTATTATTATTATTATTATTATTATTATTATTATTATCATTATTATTATCATTATTATAATTATTATTATTATTATTATTATTATTATTATTATCATCATCATCATTATTATTATTATTATTATCATTATTATTATTATTATCATTATTATCATTGTTATGATTATTGTCATTATCATTATTATCATTATCATTATTATTATCATCATTATCATTATTATTATTATTACAGATGATGTGTGTTTTCCGTTAAACTGAGACGTAAGCCAAGTTGTCTTTTCTATGCAAAATCTGTATATACACTACTACACCAGGAGGAACAAAGTTTACCATATAAACTATACTATACATACAATAATACGAGATAATAGTGATGGAGACAGAAGAGGGGGAAACACACACTGAGGAGAAGAAAAACGTTTTGTGCGCGCAGCACCTCGCCAGGTGGACGTAGATGACTTCCTGGGCACTGCAGAAGCAGCCACAGAAGACAAGAAAAAAAGAGAAAATAAAATAAAAGGGAACAAGATTATTATGTGAGGTAAAGTACATGTTACACATGAAACAGAGTGACTGTATCGAAAGAAAAACGAAATACATTGAAAGATCTTATTCACAAACTGGTATATATAACGTATATATGTTTATAACATCATCCACCCCCCCCCCACCCACACACACACACACACACACACACACACACACACACACAAGCCTCGCGCAACGAAAGTAAAAGCTGCATGCATTCGAACCACCGGAGGATGAGATGGTCTGGCCTCACCGCCACATGACACGGAGCTACGGTAGCGAGACGGGTCTGTCTGGCCGGCCATACATACATACACACACACACACACCACCTCGGCCAAGACAGAGTAAACAACGTGACAGGAAGTTCGCCCATAACCTCACTTGATGTACGAAAACCTGTAATCACTATGTACAACACGAGCACACACACACACACACACACACACACACACACACACACTTCCTGATCTTATATATATATATATATATATATATATATATATATATATATATATATATATATATATATATATATATATTTTTTTTTTTTTTTTTTATACTTTGTCGCTGTCTCCCGCGTTTGCGAGGTAGCGCAAGGAAACAGACGAAAGAAATGGCCCAACCCCCCCCCCCCCCCATACACATGTACATACACACGTCCACACACGCAAATATACATACCTACACAGCTTTCCATGGTTTACCCCAGACGCTTCACATGCCTTGCTTCAATCCACTGACAGCACGTCAACCCCTGTATACCACATGACTCCAATTCACTCTATTTCTTGCCCTCCTTTCACCCTCCTGCATGTTCAGGCCCCGATCACACAAAATCTTTTTCACTCCATCTTTCCACCTCCAATTTGGTCTCCCTCTTCTCCTCGTTCCCTCCACCTCCGACACATATATCCTCTTGGTCAATCTCTCCTCACTCATTCTCTCCATGTGCCCAAACCATTTCAAAACACCCTCTTCTGCTCTCTCAACCACGCTCTTTTTATTTCCACACCTCTCTCTTACCCTTACGTTACTTACTCGATCAAACCACCTCACACCACACATTGTCCTCAAACATCTCATTTCCAGCACATCCATCCTCCTGCGCACATCTCTATCCATAGCCCACGCCTCGCAACCATACAACATTGTTGGAACCACTATTCCCTCAAACATACCCATTTTTGCTTTCCGAGATAATGTTCTCGACTTCCACACATTTTTCAAGGCTCCCAAAATTTTCGCCCCCTCCCCCACCCTATGATCCACTTCCGCTTCCATGGTTCCATCCGCTGACAGATCCACTCCCAGATATCTAAAACACTTCACTTCCTCCAGTTTTTCTCCATTCAAACTCACCTCCCAATTGACTTGACCCTCACCCCTACTGTACCTAATAACCTTGCTCTTATTCACATTTACTCTCAACTTTCTTCTTCCACACACTTTACCAAACTCAGTCACCAGCTTCTGCAGTTTCTCACATGAATCAGCCACCAGCGCTGTATCATCAGCGAACAACAACTGACTCACTTCCCAAGCTCTCTCATCCCCAACAGACTTCATACTTGCCCCTCTTTCCAGGACTCTTGCATTTACCTCCCTTACAACCCCATCCATAAACAAATTAAACAACCATGGAGACATCACACACCCCTGCCGCAAACCTACATTCACTGAGAACCAATCACTTTCCTCTCTTCCTACACGTACACATGCCTTACATCCTCGATAAAAACTTTTCACTGCTTCTAACAACTTGCCTCCCACACCATATATTCTTAATACCTTCCACAGAGCATCTCTATCAACTCTATCATATGCCTTCTCCAGATCCATAAATGCTACATACAAATCCATTTGCTTTTCTAAGTATTTCTCACATACATTCTTCAAAGCAAACACCTGATCCACACATCCTCTACCACTTCTGAAACCGCACTGCTCTTCCCCAATCTGATGCTCTGTACATGCCTTCACCCTCTCAATCAATACCCTCCCATATAATTTACCAGGAATACTCAACAAACTTATACCTCTGTTTAGAAAGGGTAGTGAGTGGTGGGATGAAGAAGTAAGAGTATTAGTGAAAGAGAAGAGAGAGGCATTTGGACGATTTTTGCAGGGAAAAAATGCATTTGAGTGGGAGAAGTATAAAAGAAAGAGACAGGAGGTCAAGAGAAAGGTGCAAGAGGTGAAAAAAAGGGCAAATGAGAGTTGGGGTGAGAGACTATCAGTAAATTTTAGGGAGAATAAAAAGATGTTCTGGAAGGAGGTAAATAGGGTGCGTAAGACAAGGGAGCAAATGGGAACTTCAGTGAAGGGCGTAAATGGGGAGGTGATAACAAG
>NC_092225.1:97741923-97754423 GCF_036320965.1 Panulirus ornatus
TACACAGGCTCTGCCTCAGCCCGGGATGACAGAAGCAATGAATGATGAAACCACTACCGTTATCATTTATCATTATCATCATCAGTAGTAGTAGTAGTAGTAGTACTAGTAGTAGTTGTTGTAGTAGTAATAGTAGTAGCAAGAAGTAGTAGTGTCATTATTATTATTATTATTATTATTATTATTATTATTATTATTATTATCATCATTATTATTATTATCATTATTATTATATAACTCCTACGAGCCCCAGTTCTCCAATGGCTCCTGCAGCTTCAAGGGTGCGCTGCAATCAGGAGCAACGGAAGGATGGACTCCTTACCGGTGGGGGGTTTGGGTCCACGAGCTCTCGTACCCTCGCAGGGACACGACCATGAAGAAGGCACGGGGGTGCCACACACACTACCACCTCCCAAAATCGTGACCCCACCCCACATACACACACACACACACACATACCACACCGTTCCTTCCTTCCTCCACCATGGTCCGTGCGCAGGGTGTGAGTGTGGTATAAGATCCAGGGTCCCCTCTACATCTGCTGGCTTCCACTACGTCACAAACATGGTTCCAACACGCGCCTGCGGGAATCTGGAGGTGCACACTACCGTCCATACCCCCTTTCACCCACACACACACGCGCGCGTATGTAACGTGTGTTCCATTCTTACTGGGCGAGTCTCCGTCGCTTAGAAATAGATCAGAATGCGTCACCCCCTCCGTTCATCCTTTCCAAGAGAACGTCCACGTCAGTATATACCCCTTCTCCATATAACTGCATGGCGCTACCCTCAAAGAACTTAGTCTTGGCTGCTCGATGACGTGCCGAACGAGGGGCATGGTGGCGGTGCTGGGCAAGGGTGGAGCCATATGCCTAACTAGTCTTGTTTATATCTATACATATGCCTAACTAGCCTTGTTTATATCTATATGGATTACAGATCTAGCAAACTACAGCTCGACGGGTCTCGTGTTACAGAGGAGCCAGGCCTCGTCACAGCCCGACAGGCCTCGTGTTACAGAGGAGACAGACCTCGTCACAGCCCGACAGGTTTCGTGTTACAGAGGAGACAGACCTCGTCACAGCCCGACAGGTTTCGTGTTACTTAGGAGACAGACCTCGTCACAGCCTGACAGGTCTCGTGTTACGGAGGACACAGACCTCGTCAGAGCCTGACAGGTCTCGTGTTACGGAGGAGACAGACCTCGTCACAGCCTGACAGGTCTCGTGTTACGGAGGAGACTAACCCCGTCACAGCCCGACAGGTCTCGTGTAACAGAGGAGACAGACCTCGTCACA
The DNA here is from genome assembly GCF_036320965.1 of Panulirus ornatus. Classification (NCBI taxonomy): domain Eukaryota; kingdom Metazoa; phylum Arthropoda; class Malacostraca; order Decapoda; family Palinuridae; genus Panulirus; species Panulirus ornatus. The sequence goes on from NC_092225.1 coordinate 97,743,224, forward strand.
GCCCGACAGGTTTCGTGTTACTTAGGAGACAGACCTCGTCATAGCCCGACAGGTCTCGTGTTTGTTACCTGGCTTGTCTCTGAGGCAGGTAGTGTAGCCTGGAGAGAGAGAGAGAGAGAGAGAGAGAGAGAGAGAGAGAGAGAGAGAGAGAGAGAGAGAGAGAGAGAGAGAGAGAGAGAGAGAGGCGGAAGCAGCTGGGTTTCCATCCTGGGGTTCTTACTGTCCCTTTCCTTCATGCTCACTTAAGCCAACACGGCCGCCCCCCCCCCCTACCCACCCCCCAGGACATAAACCCCCCCCATCCCTCTCCCCTCTCCCTTCCCCTCCCTCCTTGTCTCAAGGCCTCGTGGTGCACCGGACCCAGCGTTACCAAGCAACCCCCAGTGTGTGTGTGTGTGTGTGTGTGTGTGTGTGTGTGTGTGTGTGTGTGTGTGTGTGTGTGTGTGTGTGGTGGGGAGGGGAGAGGCAATCTGGTCAATACCCTCATCTCCCCCCTCCCCCGCCCGTCAATACCCTCATCTCCCCTCCTTTAATACCCTCATCTCCCCCCTCCCCGGGGTAAATCTCACAGACGCAACCCCAGGTTGGACACCAGGTGTACAGGACACCCTCCCAGTGGCCTTCTTCCCCCCCGGGTAAACCTCCTATTCACCCCCCCCCCCATCTTAACCTCAAATAAACCTCATGTGCACCCCATGTGGACCACCAGGTAAACGAACACCACCCCCTCCAAACTCTGCGGCCTTTCCCCCCCAGGTAAACACCTCGCGAGCACCCCCAGGGTGTGAACCCCAGATATATTAGAGGCCTTCAACCCCAGGTAGGCCTCAGAAGCACCCCTCCCCCCACATCGACCCACAAAGTAAGCAGACACCCTCTGAGCGCCCTTCCTCCCTCACAGCCACCCTAGGCGCAACCCCAGGTAAACACACAACCCCCTTTCACCCACACCACCTCACTCTCACCCCAGCGGTCCTCCTCCTCCTCCTCCTCCTCCACCGCGGCACACCAAACTTCGTCGTCAGACAGACAAACAGACAGACAGGCAGACAGACAGACAGACAGACAGAATGATTCATTCTCGTGTCACAAAACCACTAAAAATCAATTAAGAAAAAAAAAAAATACATATTTACATCATCACATTTCCCCGTACTGTAGCCATAGCCCCCTCCCCTCCATATAACCCTGGTCATCATCCCCTCCCCCGAAGTACGTCTGAGGGAGGGAGGAGGGATGGCGACGCGGGCCTTGCCTCGACGTGTGTTATTCCCCCATGACAGCAGCACAGGTGGTGGTTGTGGCCCAGCATAACGTCGAGTCCACCACACGGTACACGCGCGCGCTACGGGCGGGCAGACACTACCACCCGCTGCTGCATGGTGGGGAGGTACTTGGGGGATTATTATTACCATTATTATTATTATCATTATTATTTTCATTATTGTTGTTATTATTATTATTATTATTATTGTCATTATTATCATTATTATCATCATACGTAACAACTTCAATGGATGGGGTCAACACGCGATCGTCGTATCTCTTGTGATGCTTATATATATATATATATATATATATATATATATATATATATATATATATATATATATATATATATATATATATATATAGAGAGAGAGAGAGAGAGAGAGAGAGAGAGAGAGAGAGCAGGGTGGCTGGTTCCCAGCCTAGTTGAGCATTACGCCAGTGTGAGTCGTGCATGGCCTGTGTTATGGCTGCTGCATCATGCACCGAGTTGCTTCATGGCGCATCTTACGAGCCACGGCCTCTCTAACACACACACACACACACACGTACACGCAGCAGCTGTAACAAGGCATCCCTTCACCTCTCGGTGCACAACACCAACCACCCAACCACCCATCTCCTCGGCTCTCTGAACTAACGACCCTTAAACGCCGGAGCACGACGGACGGCACGACCCTTGGATAAAAGACTGAAGTACGGTACGACCTCTGGCCTCTGACCTCTGACCTCACACGCTTCCGTCGAAAGAATAAAAAAAAAAAGAAGGAAAGGGAGAGCCCAGGCCATCACGCGCTAGGGGTCGTATAGTCGTGTCGTGATCGGGAGGGAGGGTCGTCGTGGGTCGTCGTCGTACCATCATCGTAAAAAGTCGTCCAGGCGTGATCACGAGGGGGGGAAAGGGTTGGAAGTCCCACCACCATACATAAAAAAAACCAGGTCGTGGTCGTACTTAATGCTTGGGGTCCAAGGCCGGGGCGCGGGGGCTGACTCGTACTTATGGGGTCGTACCATCGAGTCGTACCATCGCACACCGTGGGGGTGTGGGTGAAGGTGGGTGGGTGGGGGTAATAGTCGTGGTCCTCACCATCACCAACATCACCATCACCACCATCACCAACATCACCCTCACCATCACCAACATCACCATCACCATCACCATCACCCGCTCGCCCGACATACAATACGTCCCATGCTACTACCCTCCCTAGCGACCCCATCCCCCCCGGACACAAAGGCTATTTGCATAGGCACCACGCGGTCGGCCCGTCACGTGAACCCATACGTCAAGCAAGGTCACGCGGGCGCCATCCCGTGACTCAGACCGTGACACGTGCGCGTCGCGTGACGCGACACACTACGACCCCCCGCCACCCCCCTCCCTACCTCCCTCTATGTCATGCATGGTCACACACGTCGCGTGACAGCCTTCCCCATACAAGGTCAAGCGTCGCGTGACGTCCCCTGCGTCACACCTGTCCCAGCCGTCGCGTGACTCAAGGACCAGCACACGGGAGGCCATTCCCACACAGCTCACTTTTCCTGCTCTGGCTCACATCTCAGAACATCAGGTGGCAAGGAAGAGGTCAAAGTTGGGCCGCGTGATATATCCAAGGTCATACAGCTGGCCCAGGTCACGTATCCAAGGTCACACAGCTGGGCCAGGAGATACACCAAGGTCATACAGCTGACCCAGGTGACACACCCAAGGTCACAGCTGGGCCAGGTGATACACCAAGGTCATACAGCTGGCCCAGGTCACGTATCCAAGGTCACAGCCAGGCCAGGTGATACACCAAGGTCATACAGCTGGACCAGGTCACGTATCCAAGGTCACACAGCTGGGCCAGGAGATACACCAAGGTCATACAGCTGGCCCAGGTCACGTATCCAAGGTCACAGCCAGGCCAGGTGATACACCAAGGTCATACAGCTGGGCCAGGTCACGTATCCAATGTCACAGCCAGGCCAGGTAATACATCAAGGTCATACAGCTGGGCCAGGTCACGTATCCAAGGTCACAGCCAGGCCAGGTGATACACCCAAGGTCATACAGCTGGCCCAGGTCACGTATCCAAGGTCACAGCAAGGCCAGGTGATATACCAAGGTCACAGCTGGGCCAAGTGATACACCAAGGTCACACAGCTGGCCCAGGTGACCCACACCCAAGGTCACAAAGCTGGACCAGGTCAGATCAAGTATCATACGTACGGTAGCTAGATCATCCAGTCATTACAGGTGATAACACTCCGGCAAATGATGGAGGCGCTTAATGTGATGGAGGCGCTAATGTGATGGAGGCGCTAATGTGATGGAGGCACTTAATGTGATGGAGGCGCTAATGTGATGGAGGCGCTAATGTGATGGAGGCGCTAATGTGATGGAGGCGCTAATGTGATGGAGGCGCTAATGTGATGGAGGCGCTAATGTGATGGAGGCGCTTAATGTGATGGAGGCGCTAATGTGATGGAGGCGCTAATGTGATGGAGGCACTTAATGTGATGGAGGCGCTAATGTGATGGAGGCGCTAATGTGATGGAGGCGCTAATGTGATGGAGGCGCTAATGTGATGGAGGCGCTAATGTGATGGAGGCGCTTAATGTGATGGAGGCGCTAATGTGATGGAGGCGCTAATGTGATGGAGGCACTTAATGTGATGGAGGCGCTTAATGTGATGGAGGCGCTTAATGTGATGGAGGCGCTAATGTGATGGAGGCGCTTAATGTGATGGAGGCGCTTAATGTGATGGAGGCGCTTAATGTGATGGAGGCGCTTAATGTGATGGAGGCGCTTAATGTGATGGAGGCGCTAATGTGATGGAGGCGCTTAATGTGATGGAGGCGCTTAATGTGATGGAGGCGCTTAATGTGATGGAGGCACTTAATGTGATGGAGGCGCTTAATGTGATGGAGGCGCTTAATGTGATGGAGGCGCTTAATGTGATGGAGGCGCTAATGTGATGGAGGCGCTTAATGTGATGGAGGCGCTAATGTGATGGAGGCGCTTAATGTGATGGAGGCGCTTAATGTGATGGAGGCACTTAATGTGATGGAGGCGCTTAATGTGATGGAGGCGCTTAATGTGATGGAGGCGCTTAATGTGATGGAGGCGCTAATGTGATGAGGGCGCTAATGAGTGATGGAGGCGCTAATGTGATGGAGGCAGCTTAATGTGATGGAGGCGCCTAATGTGATGGAGGGCGCTAATGTGATGGAGGCGCTAATGTGATGAGGCAGGCTAATGTGATGGAGGCGCTAATGTGATGGAGGCGCTAATGTGATGGAGGCGCTAATGTGATGGAGGCGCTAATGTGATGGAGGCGCTAATGTGATGGAGGCGCTTATGTGATGTGAGGGCGCTAATGTGATGGAGGCGCTAATGTGATGGAGGCGCTAATGTGATGGAGGCGCTAATGTGATGAGGCGCTAATGTGAATGGAGGGCGCTAATGTGATGGAGGCGCTAATGTGATGGAGGCGCTAATGTGATGGAGGCGCTAATGTGATGGAGGCGCTAATGTGATGGAGGCACCTAATGTGATGGAGGCGCTAATGTGATGGAGGCGCTAATGTGATGGAGGCGCTAATGTGATGGAGGCGCTAAATGTGATGAGGGCGCTAAGTGTGATGGAGGCGCTAATTGTGATGGAGGCGCTAATGGATGGAGGCGCTAATGTGATAGGCGCTTAATGTGATGGAGGCGCTAATGTGATGGAGGCGCTAATGTGATGGAGGCGCTAATGTGATGGAGGCGCTTAATGTGATGGAGGCGCTAATGTGATGGAGGCGCTAATGTGATGGAGGCGCTAATGTGATGGAGGCACTTAATGTGATGGAGGCGCTAATGTGATGGAGGCGCTACTGAACGCTCCGTTATCGTGATGATGATGATGGAGGCAGAGGTCGTGGTGTGCAGTGACAACGCGGCAGAGACGACGCTGCAACACTTGGCGGCCCGAGGGGAGCAACACACACACACACACACACACACACACACAAAGGGTCAGCAGCGGACTTAAATCTGCCCATCATGGAAGAGAGAAGAGTGAGGGGTGACCTGATCACAGCTACCAAGAGACAGGGCCGCCCCACGGGTATAACCCCCCCCCTCCCACCCTCCTCCCATACAGGACAAGGAGGTAATCTGACACACAAATACCACTCCATTACCATCCACTCAGTCATACCACTCCATTACCATCCACTCAGTCATACCACTCCATTACCATCCACTCAGTCATACCACTCCATTACCATCCACTCAGTCATACCACTCCATTACCATCCACTCAGTCATACCACTCCATTACCATCCACTCAGTCATACCACTCCATTACCATCCACTCAGTCATACCACTCCATTACCATCCACTCAGTCATACCACTCCATTACCATCCACTCAGTCATACCACTCCATTACCATCCACTCAGTCATACCACTCCATTACCATCCACTCAGTCATACCACTCCATTACCATCCACTCAGTCATACCACTCCATTACCATCCACTCAGTCATACCACTCCATTACCATCCACTCAGTCATACCACTCCATTACCATCCACTCAGTCATACCACTCCATTACCATCCACTCAGTCATACCACTCCATTACCATCCACTCAGTCATACCACTCCATTACCATCCACTCAGTCATACCACTCCATTACCATCCACTCAGTCATACCACTCCATTACCATCCACTCAGTCATACCACTCCATTACCATCCACTCAGTCATACCACTCCATTACCATCCACTCAGTCATACCACTCCATTACCATCCACTCAGTCATACCACTCCATTACCATCCACTCAGTCATACCACTCCATTACCATCCACTCAGTCATACCACTCCATTACCATCCACTCAGTCATACCACTCCATTACCATCCACTCAGTCATACCACTCCATTACCATCCACTCAGTCATACCACTCCATTACCATCCACTCAGTCATACCACTCCATTACCATCCACTCAGTCATACCACTCCATTACCATCCACTCAGTCATACCACTCCATTACCATCCACTCAGTCATACCACTCCATTACCATCCACTCAGTCATACCACTCCATTACCATCCACTCAGTCATACCACTCCATTACCATCCACTCAGTCATACCACTCCATTACCATCCACTCAGTCATACCACTCCATTGCCATCCACTCAGTCATACCACTCCATTACCATCCACTCAGTCATACCACTCCATTACCATCCACTCAGTCATACCACTCCATTAACATCCACTCAGTCATACCACTCCATTACCATCCACTGTGTCGTGGTAGGGCAAGGGGGAGGTGTGGTAGTGCGATGAACATGGCTGGGACAACAGCTGAAGCGGGTGGGCTGAAATGGTGTGGACATATGGAGAGGATGAGTGAGGAGAGGTTGACAAACGCATCACCCCGCGTCCACTGGGAACACGAGAAAGTCTTCCTCCTTCCCAAGTCTCTCTCTCTATTCCTTCCGCTTTTCCTAATGCTCATCATATAGCCCTCTTCTATAACTTCCAATCCCTTAACAATCTCCAAGCCCTAATCTTCCCAACCATCCATCCTTCCTAATCCCTAATACTCAATTTTCGTAACTTCCAATCCTGTTCTCCCAATACTTCCGTTTTTCGTAATGCCAATCCCTCCCCCACCCTTTATTCAGCCTCAAATCCTCTTAAATCTCCCCAATCCCAATCTTCTCACCTTTCTAACCCTAATCCCACTCCTCACATGGCGAACAATCCCCGCGTCTCCCCTCAAATCCTCCTAGTCTCCCAAACTTCCCTCCCCTCCCCTCATCATCTCTCGCCCAGGCCCCTCACCCCAAACTTCGCCCCAACCCAAACACCCGCCCCGAGACCCCCCTCATCCCAAATTCACCCCAAACCACCAGGCCCTTCACCCCTAACACTCCACCTTTCCCTCTCCTTCATCCTCCCTCCACCCACACAACCACCCACTACCCTAGCACTTCTTCACCCCACCGCTCTCCCCTGCCACCTCCTTCACCCCACCATCACCCCTACTGCCACCATCTGACCCTCACCAGACCTGGCGTCATCCACCACGTGTACGCCAGCGAGCAACAACAGCCACACAGATCACACGCTACGAGAAACAGACGGGCACATGTACGCAACCCATACACCTCTACAAGCGTATATACACTTGAGTACATGCGTCTATACACTTGAGTACAAGCGTATATACACTTGAGTACATGCGTCTATACACTTCAGTACACGCGTCTATACACTTCAGTACAAGCGTATATACACTTGAGTACATGCGTCTATACACTTCAGTACACGCGTATATACACTTCAGTACATGTGTGTATACACTTCAGTACATGCGTATATACACTTCAGTGCATGCGTATACACATTTCAGTACATGCGTATACACACTTCAGTACATGCGTATATACATTTCAGTACATGCGCATATACATTTCAGTACATGCGTATACACATTTCAGTACATGCGTATACACACGTCAGTCCATGCGTACGACCTGAACCCATCCGTAAAGTATGGTTTCACAAAACCCTTCAGGTACCGTTAAAATCGGCGGCAACACAGTGCCAACCGCTTACGCGTCGTCACAAGGTTCAAAGTCTCCTGCGTATGGCTCTAGTGGATAGTCCTTGCGGGCGACGCCTGAGAGCAGGGGGTGACAGATGGTGATGGATAGGACGGGATGAAGAGATGAGAGAGAGAGGGATAAGCAGGCTGGCTGGATGGGTGGGTGGGTCACGTAACACTAGTACTTACTTACTGACTTACTGACTTACTTACTAACTAACTGACTGACTTACTTGCTAACTTACTCATTTTCTAACTAACTTACTTATTTTCTAACTAACTTACTTATTTTCTAACTAACTTACTTACTTACTTGCTTGCTTACTCACTTTCTAACTTACTCGTGAGTACTCAAGACGGGATGCTGACAAGAGGTAAAAGGACCAACGTGTAGCGCTCAACACCGGGGAAAATTGAAAGGTTACGAAGAACGAGAGAGAGAGAGAGAGAGAGAGAGAGAGAGAGAGAGAGAGAGAGAGAGAGAGAGAGAGAGAGAGAGAGAGAGAGAGAGAGAGAGAGAGAGAAATATGAATTTACGAGATCTTTCCTTCTCCTCGAGGCCTGGGGGAGGGCCGGCGCGCAGCGCTCACCGCGTAATTTTGTTCTCATCTTTCCCGCGCCCAGCCTAACCTAACCTGGCCCCGCCCCCGCCGCTCCCCAGGGTGAGCGTCGCCCGGGCTGACGTCAGCACCACCACCCACCCCTGTGACCACAGCGCTACGCATGGCGGCTACCACCACCACCAGAGAGAGAGAGAGAGAGAGAGAGAGAGAGAGAGAGAGAGAGAGAGAGAGGAGGGGTGGGGGTCCGTACTGGGGAAGCTACCGTTGGCGGAGGGATAGTGAGGGCGTGGGTGAGTGATCGCGTGGGTGAGGGAGGGCGTGGGTGAGGGAGGCGTGTAGTGTTGGTGGCCTGTGGGATGTGGTAAAGACCCCTAGAGGACAATGTCCACACACACACACACACACACACACACACACACACACACACACACACACACACGCCACCACCACCACGTCACGGTCAGACCCGGGTCGCACCGTCACCTTCGTCACCATGTCGTCCGTCACTCACCACCAACACGTCACAGACACTCACCCTCCCTCCAGACCTACCAACCCCACCACGTCATCGCTGGTCACTCCTCCCCACCACCACCACGTCATAGCTGGTCCCTCCTCCCCACCACCACCACGTCATAGCTGGTCACTCCTCCCCATCACCACGTCATAGCCAGTCACTTCCCCCACCACCACGTCATTGCCAGTTACTTCCCCCCACCACCACGTCATAGCTGGTCACTCCTCCCCACCACCACCACGTCATCGCTGGTCACTCCTCCCCACCACCACCACGTCATAGCTGGTCACTCCACCCCACCACCACCACGTCATAGCTGGTCACTCCTCCCCACCACCACGTCATAGCTGGTCACTCCTCCCCACCACCACCACGTCATAGCTGGTCACTCCTCCCCACCACCACGTCACGGCCAGTCACTTCCCCCCACCACCACCACGTCGCAGCCAGTCATCCCCCTCCGCCCGCCACCCCACCAGCACGTCACAGCACAACCAGCTGAGGAGCCTGGGCGGCGTGTGGTGACCGTGGCTGGCGCCCACACCCTTGGCGACTGACCATTGTTCGCCCGCAGGGAGGGAGGGAGGGACGGAGGGAGGGACGGAGGGAGGGAGGGAGGGACGGACGGAGGGAGGGAGTCATATTACCTGCCCTGAGTCAGCAATATCATTAATCAGATAAGAAAATAACGCGAGATAATCAGAACGGAATCATATATTACATCAAACATTGTGTCACACGCTCTCTCTCTCTCTCTCTCTCTCTCTCTCTCTCTCTCTCTCTCACTGGAGAGAGAGAGAGAGAGAGAGAGAGAGAGAGAGAGAGAGAGAGAGAGAGAGAGAGAGAGAGAGAGAGAGAGAGAGAGAGAGAGAGAGAGACTGACACGACTTAAAACATCTCACTGTGATCACACTTAACACGACTTAAAAGATCCCACTATGATCACACTTAACACGACTTAAAAGATCACACACTGTCATCACACTTAACACGACTTAAAAGATCACACTGACTTAAAATCTAAGTCAAGTCAGTTATGAACACATCAGATGTTACACCGTGGGAGGAAATATAAGAACCAGACAAAATACATCTGCAAGGTACGGGTCATATGCATGACGGTACGTGATCCTATACCGTAGGTAAATAGTATATGTCCATACTTACATTTACATCCATCGTACACGTCAATTATGACGACACTTAATCATGCATCCATCGCAAAAAAATAATATTAGAAATAATTACTTTCACAACGTATGCGTCAAATGTGGAAAAAAAAATTTCACACCGTGAAAAATACGAGATACGACAATACTTACATTTACAAAATGACAATACTTACATTTACAGACCATAAGCCAATCATGGCGTAACTCTCACAAGAACGAAAGTAAATAGGTGCAATATAATAATACGCACGTTTGCAACTAATACGTACAATTTACAGCTAATACGCACATTCAACTGTGCTTACAACAACGGAGGAATGCACATCCGGTAAATACAAATGACTTGAGTAACTTATATTTTCCCGTCATTTACAACCCCCCCCCCCCCCCCCCCGTCATGCATGACGTCTTCTATACGCCATGAGAGACATGTGATAACCCTCACCCCCTCCTCCCCCTCCCATCACATGAAAAGACACCCCCTTCCTCCTCCTCCTCCTCCTTCCTCACTCACTCACTCACTCACAACACCACGAAGTCCTCGCTCCGATATTACAACCTCATATTCACAACACTCGTGGACGAAGACGCCACCACGCCCTCCCTCCCTCCCTACACCCCTACCCTCAGTCGACCACCACGTAGGCCTGCCCACGCCCAACACAGGCCCATCACAAGTACACCCAAGGCCAATCAAGGACACCCACGCCCCATCTAGTACACCTTCGGACCCTCAAGTACACCTACGGACCATCAAGTACACCCAAGTCCCATCAAGTACACACAAGGCCATTCCAGTACACCTATGGCCCATCAAGTACACCCACGTCCCATCAAGTACACCCACGTACCATCAAGTACACCCACGTCCCATCAAGTACACCCACGGCCCATCAAGTGCACCCACGTCCCATCAAGTACACCCACGGCCCATCAAGTACACCCACGTCCCATCAAGTACACCCACGGCCCATCAAGTACACCCACGTCCCATCAAGTACACCCACGGCCCATCAAGTACACCCACGTCCCATCAAGTACACCCACGGCCCATCAAGTGCACCCACGTCCCAT